>NC_063199.1:11635920-11918558 GCF_017589495.1 Alosa alosa
TTCATGGGCTGCACAGTGTACTGGAGCCCAGATGTGGACACTGATTCCAATCCAGATGGGGGCAAAGGTGCCGATGAAGATCCTACCGTCAACGGAGACTCCAGCCATGAGGATGGAAAGGAAGAGGAGGATGAGGAAAAGGATAAGGAGATAGATGTGGTAGTGAAGGTCAATGACAGGGATGATCATGTTCTAACTCTAGTCCTGATCACTGTGCCTTTGGTCCTGATCCTGTGCATCCTGGGGGTGATCTATGTCATCATTAGCACGCTCCAGAATAAGGAGACGCCAAAACTTCTGGTCCATTGCAAACGATCCCTGCAGGAGTGGGTGTGATCTGCTTAGCAAAGCGGATGGATCTGAACCTCTCTCATCCTAACACACAGCACTGCACTCACCAACATGCCTCACTCTCATGGCACTCTCCACACTAAAATGTCCACCCATACACACACACGTCTCACAGGG
Organism: Alosa alosa; assembly: GCF_017589495.1. Lineage (NCBI taxonomy): Eukaryota > Metazoa > Chordata > Actinopteri > Clupeiformes > Clupeidae > Alosa > Alosa alosa. The sequence goes on from NC_063199.1 coordinate 11,636,389, forward strand.
GTCTGGATCCTGCTCCTCCTCTGACCATGGTGCTTAACCCTTTCGTAGATATGGTTAAAGAGACTATTTGCACTTTTCTGTACTCGAGTGTATATGTTCTGGGGTTGTTTGTGTTGTGGTTATCTGCTCTCATGGCATACCTGTGTGTCCCTCTCCCACTGAGCTCAGACTCTTGAGTTCTTGCCTTGAACTGAACGAATGTCACATCTGTTATGATGAGCCTTACACCACTATATGTACCCATTTGTCTTTACACGTTGGTCATCGTTAATTCACTGAAGGCCAAACGTACAGACGAAGAATGTGTAGTCGCCTGCACATCTTTAAGAGGCCTTTTCAGTTTCTGTCTGTGCAGAAACACTGGCCTGGCTAATGCAGCCCAGATGTTGCTGATTTAGGAGTTTGCAAGCTGGGGATTTTTGGACTGTCAGTATTTCCTTCGTCTGTCTTTAACAGTCACTGCCAAGGAGGAAGGGGTTGAGGGGTGGGCGGCGCTCCCCTGGCACCCAGCCATCTGACCTACATTAGTGAGCCCCACCACTATTTATGGGCTCTTTCTCTTTCAGAGGTCTGCCTGAAAAATCTTTTTTCTTGTGAGATTTTGGTTGATTTCCCTTCCCCTCCTTGTTTCGCTGTAGGCGCACTCAGTGTGGAGTCATTGTTTAGACATTTGATTCCCTCTCTGCGTGTGCCATTGTTCATGATCTGTGGTGCTTTAAGTGATTTAAAATGAAGGAAAGTGTGGAATTATGTACCTAATTTTTTAACTTTTGACAATTTGCCGCGCTTCCCTGCTGTTTACCAACAATCTGGCTTTTATCTATGTTTTGCCTTTGCACCTTGTGTGGTGACTATGCCTAAGTATTTTTCCTTACGCTTGTCTGCTTGTTTGAAATAACGTTTTGAAGATTTTTTGAAAATGTTGTACTTTAACATTGTTTTCTTGTTGCTAAAAGAATCATGCAGGACATGTATGGCTTTTGCACAGATACATGTAACAATTTGTTGCTTAGTAATAAACACCGCTGTAAGAGTCTTGACTGGTTTTATAGAAATGTTTGGATGCTTGCTTTGCAAAGGCAATTTAATTGAAATTGGCATCTGTGAGGAATGAGAGAGCTATTAAATGTTATGTGCTTGTCAAAAAGCATTTCCAAGTTCACAATTTGCAAACATTTTTGCTCCATGTGTTGGTGTTTTCAAACATCTAGGAGGGTGTGGACAATATCCAGCTTGCTGAATGGGGGAAACAGCTGCAGAAATGCAGGTGCAAGCAACAGTAACCTGGCAACACCTGTCAACAACTTACTTAGTGTCCCTCCTGGACATGGTTACCCTCACACTGCTCTCCACTATCTGGAATCCTGTGTAGAGTAAGATTGTATGGAAGTATTTGTCAGTGTAGTCAAAATACAGTTCTACAATTTTACAGACAATTGTAGTATAAGTATATATGCTCTTGATCTTGTGAGGGAAATTTGGTCTCTGCATTTATCCCAATCCGTGAATTAGTGAAACACACTCAAAACGTGTAATCCCGACGCTCACCTTATCTTGCTCAAGACTTTTACCTGTCATTGAGTCATCCTGTGATTTCCCAAGACAGATGTAAGCCATCTCATGTAATGTTGGTACCACAAGGGAGATCCCTTAACTGCCCCATTGTCAGTCATTATTCTGAAGAGTATCCTGCTAGTCTGAACCCTGAGTTCCATCACCATAGAGATAACAATAGCAGTCAGACAGGCAACTTCAGACCCTCGCGGGGTAGTGAAAACAAATTGGTTGATCGAATTTATTTTATGGTCTAGCAAGAGGACCAAGATATGAAACCCTGTGGCTTGTTTGAAAATGTGAATTCAATTGGACCAGTAGTTTTAGGGCCCATAGGGGGCCCCAATGATGGGTAAAGTGCAAAGTCACTCAATAAAGTATAAGCACAGTATCTTGTGCATTGTTGCATCCCAGTCTAGGGCTTGTGGGACATAAAGTATTTGAATAGTGAAAAAACGGGCAGACAACGGAACATAATATTATGTGTATTTATTCATTTTATTGAAGTATGCAAAACAGACCTAGGCGCAACAGCAAAAAGCAAGGCCTTGAAAGTAGGCCTCAGCAGCCAGGCGCTCACTCCCAGTCTCTCCCCTCGGTGAGTGGAGAATGACGATGGTTGCATGGGTAAGGCCCGAGGCTGGCCCTTGCGATGGCAGCGAAAAGTGATCCCAAAAGCACAAGCAAGAGCGAGAGACCTCCTGAATGATGTCAGCCACTTTTAAAGGGACAGGCTATTATGACATCCAATTGGATCACACCACCACTCAGCTGCCCCAACCTGCCTGTAAGGCACACAACAGAAGGAAAAGACACAAAGGACACGCAGAAGGACCCACAAGGTTGTCACAGCATGAACTAAAGCTATGGGGTGGTGTGGGGGAGTAATGAGCTGATGCACCAGTGTGTGTGCTTAACATGTTGCTCATGGTATACAATTAGCTAATAGATTTGGCCTCATTATTAAATTAGCTTGGGTCAGACTTTGCACTTTGCCCACCATATAAATTAGGGCCCTTAAAGTTATGAGCAGACACAGGCAGGGCTTTAATTACAGTACAGTAATTACAGTCCACTACAGTAAAAATATCCAGAATTTTGATAGTAGGCCACATTCATAAAGGGCCTTGACAAATAATAATATCAACATTGATCAGTCATTGCACTAACGTCTTGTTTTTATTAACCATCACAGAAAGCCTGGTAATACTGCTAAATAAAGAGTGGTTCAAGTCTTGGAGAGTTGGCCCTTTTCCAGGAAGAAACCAGCTGGAATTTTACAACATTAGTGGTCGCAAAAGTTAAACAGAGACAGAAATATACTCAAGCCCATCTGCACCATGAACTTAATTACCAAACTTGTTATCTCAGCTGGGAAGGGGACTCATGCAATCAAAAACAGGAGAAAGCAAGGAGGGCAGCAACTTGTTAAAGAGTGAGAGAGGAGGAGAGACCTGCATTTAAACATGGTAACTGATTCTAATGATGAGATGAGGTTCCTACACGCTCACTAGACATACTGAACTCAACACAACACAAATCGAGCAATTAACAGCCCTACGTGGCTACAGCCCTACAAGGCCTACGTGCGGATTACACAACGGGGTAGTTCAGCTCCTTTAATCAGCCTAGTTTTGATTGCCACATCACATTGTAAGCGGTCAAACATGGTTGAAGTGACACATTAAGGGGCAGAGGAAACATCTCTGGGCAGTGGAATTGTTTCCTTTCTCTTGTATTTTTCTTCGATTCCATCTTTTTTTATGTCTCAGCTGCCATGATCTGTTTCACTATCTTTTGGTGTTTTATTGATTGGACTGTTCAAGTGTCCAATCACATGTGAGGACATTGTTAAGCTATGCTTTAGTGACCTGGCTTAGTTCCACTGGTTGCGTAATTGCCATAGCACCTGAGCTTATCCTTACCTTATCTCATTATGGGATCTCCTGCCTCTGAGCTGTCACAATCCTCCTGCCCACAGGGGCACTGACTCCATGGTTACCTTTGCTGTAGCCTCAGGTGTCATCACATACAGGAAGTTGCTGATGTTGCCTTAAGGTATAGTATATAGGTATTGATATCATAGAAACTGTGCCAATCCTAGACTATGTTATTACCTTAAAGAAAATAGAATCTTATACATTTACTTGTGCATATACATAAGGACACACCACAGGTTTGGCTTTGAATTTGGTCACGTGTAGTCTGGGGGAACTCAGACGAACCTGTAAGCAAATTTGAATTTGCTCTGCAGGTATGTCTGGAAAGGATTCCATTGACGCTCATTTCTGAACTTGCCGTTTTACAACTTCCAGGGATGTAGCAGTGAAATAAAACTTAAATTGGTGCATTAAACTCTTACCAAACTGTTTTCAGAAATGCAGCAAACACATCTTTCTTGTAAACAAAGGTTTTAAAATGCAGTTGTTTACTCAATTCCAAAGAAATAACATGTTCCTGGGCTTTTGGTGATACAGATGTCAATGCCATATGAACATCAGTTAGAAATTGTGTTTATCATCATTGCATATTCCTTGTCTTCAGAGACAACTCAGACAGGGTGAATGAATATGAGTGGGACGTTTGTGATTAGGCCTCACAACTCAGTCCATTCTGTCCTGTTGCTCACATGTGCACATGTGATGCTAACAAACTGACAACAAAACTAATTAGCCACCTGATGAGTGATACTGTAAGAATAGTGATGTCCAGGCATCTTCGCAAGACCTTAAGTGTCCAGAACACGAACTCTAAACTGAACTGAACATTTTGTCACTCTTATGCTTGAAATAATGCATCTGAATTTTTAAGTAGCATCAATGAGCAACCGGGGGTGGGCTCTAATATCAATGTCATATACTGGATATACTTATTGCACTAATCAGATCACTAATATACTGTAAGTGACCTGACAAAAACAAAAGATATGAAGTGTTATATAGAAATATTTCAACAGCTGTTTTGTACAGAGATGCCACCTAAGATGACTATGGCCTTTGCTTAGAGGTTTGGGTGGCCCTCAGAACCTGTGGTATTGGCTGGGATGTTACTTGGCTAATCTCAAATGAATAGTCGTGTACCTCAGGTCTTAATCCTGTTAGTGGAGTCTTCTCTCATCTTAATCCACACAGTCCGCTGCTGCTCCCCCAGGGCTGAGTTAGTCCGACCAACATGCAACATCTCTGCTGATGACAGGTAATGTCGCCCCTCCAACTTATCGTGTTTATCTAATGAACTTTCTACAAATTATGGATTTAAAGTGCTCTGTAGATGTTGGTAGAAGTAGGTTTTTAAAAGTTAATATATCATGACCTTGTGAGCTGAATATATTTTTGGATTTGCAGTGAAGAACACTGAGAAATAGTGCAGTAGTGTACAAGGTATGATGTTCTGTTTGCACTGCTCCTCATGTCTCAGTCCCTTTGAAGGCTTCAGCACAATTGTTGTTTTGGGTCATTTCGAAGAAGCCACATACAGGTCTTATTTGCTTGTGTCTTGTTTTGATTCGTCTCACAGAAGCTGACAGTTAAAGACCTTGAGCTGGGAATACTGCGTTGTTTTCTCTGGACATGTGGGCTGCTACAGCAGGTTCATGTGAGACAGATAGAGAGTAGAAGAGATGGAGGCAAGAGGAGCAAAGGGCAGATGGGATGAGAGAGAGGGTACAAGAGAAATCAGGTGTGATTAGCAGGGTGTTGCTCATACACTTTGTCGTCTGTCTCTTGTGCCTATTGTTTGTGCATAAATATGTTGCCGTTGATTTAGATACCATGTGTTTGTTGTTGGCTATTATTTTGATGAAAGAAAAGGCATAGTGGTACATTGACTACGTACTCTGGTGCGTACTTGTGCTATAGTGTGTTCAGATGGCTGTCCCAGGACTAAAGGGCAATCCTTGAAAAGCCCCTCTTCTCAAGTCTAAGCAGTGACCTGCTTTTGTCTGAGAGGACTGACAGCTGATCTTTCAGCTGATGTTTGTCTCTTCTGTCTGTGTTGTTGTGGATTTCCCAACCATGCTTGTCTATTTAGGCACGTTGCCATTGTTCTGTAGAACAAGTCTAAGAATTAGCAATAGCATCCCATTCCATTCAGATGTTTGCAGCATGTCAGAGTGGCCTTTACGTGTCTGCATAGTGTTGGTATTTGGGTTGGTGACCCCTGCCCCCTTGTGTTTCAGGATGTTCAACTGGGTGGTGAAAGTGGTTCCACAGCCGCCAGAGTCTCTGGGTGAAGAGCAGGTAAACCTACCCTTCCACAACCATATCCTATCCACATCAATTGACCATTTGACCTATATCTTATTAATAGTTGTGTTCTGATGTGTAAATACCATCCTGATTATGACCTCAATCATGTTTTTTTTAATCAGGACAAGAAAGATGGTAATGCAACCCATTTTTACTAGTTGCTAAATTATGCATATTAGATTAGATAAGATTAGCTACATTTTAGTGAATAACAACTACAACAATAATGATAATAACCATAATAATAATAGGCTGTTGTAGTTGTGTAATAGTAGAAGTAGTAGTAGTTGTTGTAGTCCTGATGATGAGTGTCTTTATAATGTATTGTTGTTGAGATATCGACATTGCTGTCATTCACATAATAACATAATTCCCTTTTCAATGTTATAACAGCCAAGAAAACCCCCCTGCAACCCAAAGATGAGGACCAAAACTCACTTGATAGGTGTGTCCTTGGTTAAATCTGCAAGTTGTCTGTAAATTGTACAAACAATAGAATACAATACAACTATCACTATCATTCTGCATTTGTCAATCATTGTCTTCGTAGCAATGCCCAAAATGGGGTGCTGACCTGGCTGTCCAATGGCTTCGTCAGCGCTCTGCCCCAACCTGCCGGGGTGACCTCTGATGCCAAGGTACTCCCTCGTCACTCAATAACACTGACTGCCCCACACTCTATGGGTCATTTATGATCTCTAATAACTTGTTTCTTTATTGTCTGTCTCGGGCTCTCAGTCAATTGCTCCAGAGGATGATTCAAGGTAATGTAGGCTGAGATTTTGTTGTGAACATGAGTAGCTATATAAGCCACAATACACAGCTAAAAATATACAAATGTCCTTTTTGCATGCAGACAAGGTGGGGTGATTGGCTGGATCTCCCAGGGACTGGGGAAAGTCGTGCCACAGCCAGATGACAAGTACAAGGAGGACAACCTAACTGAAGATGTGACAGAGGTTAGAGCTCGTAATGATCTTATCAGCTCTATCACACAGTATGACATCTTAAACAATATATGGTACATGTATTAGATGTTTATTGCACATGCATACAAGTTAGTTATGTACCATTTCTGTGTTCCTCTTCTATTATTTGATCTTATACTTTTGGTGACTTCACTCTGCATTTTCACACTACAGCTAATTGCTGGTGTGGGGGTCTTGTATCCACATGGATAATACATGTGTATCATAAGTTTCATTCAACTCAAAGGTTCAGAAGAATAATGTAGGTTTCAAAGGTTCAGTGATAATGCAGAAATATGATGATGTTGCGATGTATTGGTGAATGATATCAGTATATGGAATGTATATGTATGGCAGGACAAGTTCAAAAACTGTGTGATGTGTATCATATGACTTCAGTATTTAATCTTTTGCCTTTCCCTATAAATTATGGCACCATCTGGTGATGAGGAAATGCATTGCTCTTTCTGATGTTCATCCTGTTGGGATTGTGGAGGCAATGTTGGGAAATTTTGCTAGTGGTTTGAGATTAGAGATTCATTTCTGGAATCGTTTAATGAAATAAATATATTTGGATGGATGGATGGATATATATCTATTTTAGTCAACCAGAATAAAACTAACAAAACAACATGACTAAACTGACAAGAAGAGAATTTCAGCGGAGATCTCAATTTAGAATGGAGGCTTAATCCACAGTAAATCGGCCCTAGGAATTACTTCAGTAAATGATGTCTAGCAGATTAATTGTTCTTTAATCTAACATATTGCATATCACCACTCCCCCAGATCTATGAGGCAAAGGACCTTCCAGGTATGTAATCACTGTTCAATGCATGCGTGTATGTCTTATTATCAGTAAAATGGCTTGCTGTAAACGCCTCGTCTTTGCTTTCTCTAGATGCTGAGCCACTGCCACACATACCAGTTGTGGAGCTTTTTTCTGATGATGAATCTGAAGTTGACAGCATCCCAATTCAGTTCCCTCCCAAGTAAGTAAACTTATGAGCAAACTCACCATTCTAGCACACCTCAAATCCAAAGGATGGGTTATTCACAAGTATCACCAACATCCGAATGTAGGACAATCCTATGGTTCTGTGAGCAAACAATAATTTCTCCCTTTTTCATGCTTCTTGGTTCAGTCCTATACATTTGAACTCTAGGCCTTTAATCTGTATTTACTATTATACCAATGCTCTATATTTAAGGCAAATGTCTACATGATGTGTGTGTCTCTTTGGCTGGATAGAGTGATTGACTGGTTAAAGAACAGTGTTGAGAATGCCATCCCTCAGCATCGGCCTGGCTTCTCGGAGCCTTCCTCAAGAAGGACAACACCCTGTTCTGAAAAAGGTACAGCGGCAGACTCACACCTGCTGGCTTACAGGCTATTCTCCACTCCACAAGGCCTTGGCTTTATTTGGGGAGGTAATGGAGGTATTTTTGTGAGTGGACCTATTTGTGTTAGCTGTACTGGTGTTAGTCAGTGCTCTCGCTGTGAGTGTGGTCAGGTGTTGGTGACCAGTGTCCATAAAAGTGTTTCATGTCCCCGTAGTTTACTCACCGCCTCCAGAGTCCATCACCAGTGCGAATGATGAGGAATCCAAAAACAAGTGAGTGTGATTTCATAGGCCTGTGTGTATGTATCTGTGAGTGGGTGTGCTCCTCATGAAGGACATGTTCTGAGACCAAATGTGTTTGTTGTGTAGTGTGGTCAGCTGGATCATGCAGGGCCTGGGCCGTATAGTGCCACAGCCAGCGCTGAAAGGCAAGGAGGAGAACGGAGTGAGTATGCCAGTGATGGCAAAGTCAAATATTTAACGAGTTTCATCCTGGATCCTCGAGTCCAACTGATTCTCTTTCTCTTTTGTTTTCTCCAGGAGAATGGTGACATTCTGGTGCAAAATGGTAAGTTAATTTTTCTTCCTCTCTCACACAGCATAACTGTAATTCGTTTCAGTCTAATTTCATTTGAAAGAGAGATAACTCTGTAGAAAACAGATCACTGCGTGAACACATTGACCCATAGGGTTACAGCAGGCTTTTCTGCCTCATCTCTCAGTAGTTCTCATGAGACGTTCATCTCTCAGTAGTTCTCATAAGACGCTCACGGTGTTGGTTCGTCAGACTCTAACTCCGTCCATCTCCTTCTGTTTCAGGGGGGAGAGCTCTGAGAGCCCCTTAAACAAAAGGAGAAAGAAGACTGAGGGACTGTCTGTACAAACCACACACGCTTGCATCCCTTACGTTACGGCCATTGTGCTTTTACGTCAGCATACCAGTTTTGCACATTTATTACGTTAAAAGATGTTCCAGCTCGAAGGAACGATCAGGCAGCTGACATTGATGTTCTTAAAATGAACTTTGTTGTATGGAGAAAACATTTATTTTTTCATGAGTTTGATATACTGTGAAATGTGACAGTGGCTGTCAGAACTGTTGTAATTATATAGTTTCACAGCTTGAAACTTTTAAATTTTAGAGTAAAAATGGGTTGTTTTCACAGCAGTGATCATCATTGTAGACATGTTCAACTCAAATAACTACTGGTAGTTGCACACTATGTGGTATTGTGTTTATTGCACTACATAATTTCAACAATTGTAAATGTGAGAAGAAAGAGATCTCTGAACAGGCCAAAATCAACCAAAGAATGTGGTACAAATCACAAACAATTCTGATATTATCAACATTTTGCTCTGGAAATGTGCTCAGAGTGCACCGTTTCTGTTGAGTAATGCGTATTTGTACATTATTTGATTAAATGACCATATTTGACACAACATTGCTGAATTATTTGTGATGTTGGGTCCCATTCTTTGGAATACTGGGCAGAATCAAATTGGGATATAAGTAAAGGGACAAATGACTCCCCTACGCTGATTGATCTGTTGCCTTCATACTCTAACGCCCATACCAGCACAAGCAACAAAACTCACTTGAAAGGATAACTCTCCAGTTTGCACAAGCTTTGTTGTTACAAGCTTATACAATGCAGTGGATGTGCTGTGGGTGTAATGACTAGATTTGCATAGTGTCGTGCATGCGATATGTTGACATAACGTATAATGTATACAATAAACTGATGAACTGAGTCATGTTGTGTTGTACATTGAGATATTTGACAGATTGTTTTAGACATTAAACTGACAAACAAAGTCTTATACAAAGCAATATAAGTCAGCAGAAGTTAACAAAAATATTAGACTGGCTTATGCCAAAATTGAAGAATTACAACCCTATTTTCCAAAAAAGTTGTAAATGTAGTAAAGTAAAAAGTAAAAAAAAAGTAAAATATAAATAAAAACTGAATTCTATTTGCAAATAATCTAAACCCTGTATTTAGTTGAGCATAGTGCAAAGACAACATATCAGTTGCTGAAACAGAATTTTTCTTTTTTGGAAAATATATGTTCATTTTGAATTTGATGCCGTCTGATAGCATATTTTTTACTACCATATTTCTCTGGAGACTCAGTCAGGATGATGGAAAATCAGGATCCATGCTTTTACTCTTTTCAATGAGGGGCCAGTGTCTATCAGGGGACAGGTACATGCAGAGGTGGAAAAAGTATGAAAATATTGTACTCAAGTAAAAGTACCAATACCTTGATGAAATATTACTCAAGTACAAGTTCAAATACCGATCTGAAAATGTACTCAAGTAAAAGTAAAAAGTAGTTAATTTAAAATCTACTTTAAGTAAAAGTTACTTAGTTACTTTTTTTTTTTTGGGGGGGTGGGTACCAGAACAACCAGTTTTACCAAAGACTTTCTAATGAGGAGATACAGCACTCAAAAAATCCTCCATAGTAATGTATGGGGTCATAGTAATGTATGGGGCCAAACGCCAATATGGCAGTTGTCTACACATCATATGTCTACACATATCACAACCCTTCCTTCGGCAAAACGTCGACATGTGACATTGAGCCAATCATGTGGTGTGCTGTGAAGACATCGTGCCAATAATCTGTTGTGATCTCGCTGCTGGAGCAAGATTGGTGTAGTGAAGCCTTACATACACATTTCTGCTGAAATAGATGCACGATAAGTGTTGCAATATGGCCGCCGAGGGCCGCAGTAGTTGATTTTCAAAGTTAGTTGCACTCATCCTTGGGTCGCTTTGCAGTGAACCATAATCCAGCACAACTGAAAAGCCCCTCACAGGAAGCTGAGGCAGGCAGGCCAATATTGAGTTGCAGAGAGTTTTTATATTTGGAAACGAGCAGAAGGTTCAGCAGATTAAAGGGCGTCGTACTGGGGGAAAGTGGGAAGTATAGGGCCCCAATGGAGGAGAGGGCCGTAAAAAGTGGAATACAGGGGCACAACATTTTCACCCAGGCATTAGTAATAACTCAGGTAATCCACACATAAAAATCCAAACAACTCCATAAGTAGAGTCATGTAATAAAGTGGAATAACAAAGGGGGAAAGTATTGAACACGCTAAGAAAAAGCACTAAGGCAAGGAAAGAGAAGGAACAAGCTGGAATCTGTATAGAGAGTAGTTATCCTTTCTATCTGTGCAAATTAATATAAGCTTGGTTAGTAGCCTAAATATTAATGGGCTAGGTTTTTCATTACCAAGGTGTCACACAAGAAACATTTCATGATGGATAAAAGCAAAAAGCTCTCCCAAGACCTTTGCAACCTTATTGTTGCAAAACATATCAATGAAACTGGTTACAAATGCATTTCAAAACATCAGAATCTTCCAGTAAGCAGCATGGGAGCCATTATCTGCAAGTGGAAGAAACATCACTGCATCATCAACCTGCCATGCACAGGAACCACTTTCGGAGAAAGCTCCAGAAAGACTTGAAGGCAGCCAATTCAATTAAATAGTTCTGAAGTAACTAAAGATCAGGATTCACAAGAGGGACCCCTGGAATCTGTTTAGAACAATGGGCCAAAATCACTAATAAGTTTTGTCATATAGGAAATGTCTTGAAGCTGCCTTTACAAATAAAGGCTTTTCCACAAAGAATTGAAGAAATTTCAGTAGGCACGAATACTTTTTTCCTGTGTCATTCCACTTTAATACATAAAACTCTTATGTTTGGATTTTTTATATGTGTGTTAATATAATGTGTGGTGAAAATTTCGAATAGACTCACTGGAAGTTTAGGCTAGTTACTGAAAAAATTAAGCGTTCAATACTTATTTCCACCATATATTTATTTTACCTGAATATTTTAACTTCCAAATTTTGTATACAAAACATAGTGAAAACTGTGTAAGGTCACTCTCACTCTCCCTTGCTTAAGAGCTAAATGGTTTAGTCCGCCTGCACGATTCATAAGGTAGTCTATCTTTTGTTTATTTAGTTGAGCATCGCTAGTAGTGGACCGCTAATTGTTTTGCTGCTGGTGCAATGTCTTTCTCCAAGAAAGCCAAGTCAGGTTACTAAAAACAAAGGCCAAAACAGGAAAAAGAGAGACATCAAAATGAGGGGAAACAACAACTGCTAATAAACTTCTTTCCAAAGAAAGGTGAGCACAAACGTCAAAACACGAAATCCCATGGTGTTTGCTTAAATATCTCCGCAATCATTAGTGCTAAAATGAACTGAGACAACCGATTGGAATAGTGGAAAATACACTTTCATAGGTTAGGCTAATCTGATGCATCTCGTGATCCAGCTCCATCACTTTCAGAAAGACTGCATGGCGCCAGCTTGAGTCACGTCCTGTTGTAGGCTACACGCTGATCATTATCACTAGGCTTGTGGTTTAGGGCGCGATTTTTTTTCTCTCCCTTTCCGTTTTCGTCAGTCTTAACTTTTTTTTTTTTACTCAAGTAACGGATGGGATTTTTGATGTAGCGAAGTACAATACTTCACTCAAAATGTAATCAAGTAAAATTTAAAATACCGATTTTATAAACTACTTAAAAAATACAAAATACACACAAAAACTACTCAATACAGTAACGTGAGTAAATGTATTTCGTTACTTTCCACCTCTGGGTACATGTTTGTGTCACCCCAAGCATGGGTTTCACCAGTATTCTCTGACTCAACAGAGAAATGACCTGAGCTTAAGTATGTGACAACAAAGAGAGGGGGCATGATTTAGAAAAAGCAGAGGGCTTATTCTCCTACACTTTAAATGGTAATGAGTTGTTTTGGGAATGCCATCAAGTCTGGTCACCTTCTATTGCCCTTTAATTACAACTACCCCCTTTCCTGGGAAGTTCTTCAGAGGCCTGGTCCCATACTGTTTTTACAAACATTGCCGTTTCACATCTGGTGATAGGCAAAAGCTCTCTAGACAGGCTTTCATTGAATTCTGACCACAACAAATACACACAGAGAATTATTCTGATTCACAATCCTGTCAGGTCTTAGAAAAGTTGGGATTGGGATATGTTTATCACTGTGTTTCTTCACTCCTTTTAACAACAGGTTGTAAATGTTTGGGAACTAATGAGACCAGTTGGAGTTTTGAGAATTAAATCTTACAGAACTGTAACCACACTGTAATACAATGACAGATTTAGATTTAATGATATGAAAGGACTTTATACCCAAATACACAAACATCAGAGCAGTGAGAGAGAGAGCAGAGAGAGAGAGAGAGAGAGAGAGAGAGCTGAACTCACCTTCTTATTTGAAAATGACCACAACCTTATGGGGAGGTGGGGGAAACAAAGCAACTTACATTCTTTGAAAGGTCTCAAGGTCAAACACCCCACTGAAGTCCAGAGACCAGGAACTCCTAAAATTAGAATAGCCATTGTGTCTTTAGAGTAATCTGAATATCAGTATTGACATGCAGGACTCTCCACAGCTTGGAGCCGTCCAGAACCTGAAGTAGCTCCAAAGGCTCAACCTCAGAAGGAGACCCTCCAGCCTGCCCCCAGAGTACCCTCAACTCACTCAGTAAGAGTAGCGCACTCTGCCCACGCTGAAGCAGGATGCCAGTCTACGCAGCTGGGACAGTCCAGCATCCTGGAGGTGTCTGAGCCTGTGCAGATGGAGGATGCCGAGACGCAGACAGGGAGATGGACGCCCTTCGTAGAGAACATCAAGAGGGAGGCCGAGCACGCAGCCATCATGTCGATGGAGGAACGGTTAGAGATGAAAAACACTGGTCTAACCATTCTGAAATTGCTCGATGGTGATTTAAGCCCCCAAAGTCGTCTTCCAGGCAGCACTGCCATGGTCGACTTAAAGGCACCTAATCTTAATACTAAACCTAACCCTAACCCTAACCTTAGCTCATGCCTTACCCTAGCACCTTCCAGGCAGCGCTGCCTTTAAGACAACGTTGGGGGCTTAAAACACCAAGAAACCTGATGCTCATGAATAGTCAATTGTTATTAAATTCATATAAATGACTTCTCTTGTCACAATAGCTGCCAAATTCTGCCAAAACAATTAACTATATGAACCTTTGAAATATGAACTATATGAACTAACTATATGAACCTTTGAAATATGAACTTATATGAACTAACAATTAACTATATGAACCTTATAATAAAAATAGCGGTTTGCCCTGTATTGTATGTTGTGGATAACACAAACTGCCACCATAGTACTGTAGGTAGATACAATTCAACCATACCATATCTATATGGGAAAAGTCTATAAAACTTGTCATGTACAATACTTCTGTGTATGTCTTGCATATATATTTCCCACTAAAATGGCATAATTTGCTTCAACATGGTAAGGTAAGTCTGTACAGTATATATGTTAACGAATGGTTATTGGATTGTTTTTTAGATTAAAAATGAAAACACACTTTTCCCGTAACCAACTAGGCCAGCCTGATGTTTGGGATAGCAGAGGAAGCACATGACCTGACTAATGTTCTCCGTGTCCCCCCAGCCTGCGTTTGGAGCGTCTGGAGACCACACGGCTGGCCGAGGAGGTTGCTCGTCACGCCGCTGAGATGACCATCAGGCAACTAGCAGAGGAGAAAGAGATGAGACTGGCTATGCCAACACAGCCCCAACTGGAGGAAGAACTGGAGCCAGAGTAAGTGGGGCTCTCCGACATCTCCCTGTCAAACTAAGCTCACAACGTACACACACACACACACATACACACACACACACACACACACACACACACACACAGATTGGAATGAATCAAACCAGCAACTACTGTCCAGATTGTCCAGGTATTTGGTTTTGGACTTGCAGCATCTGTCTGATGTAGTTGTGGGATGTGTGGGCTGCCTGCTGTCTCTCAGCCGTGTCCCTGTCACGCTCTGCACAGGTTACAGGTGCTGCAGCTGGAGGAGAGTGAGGGGGCAACCTCACAGAGTCTAATAACAGAGTAAGACTCCACGTGAAACTGACACAAGTTTTATCATACGAGTGCACTCTTCTCATATGATACTCTCCCTGTTCAGAATATCTAGTGCTATTGTGTACATACCAGAGCTGTAGTCAAGACCACGAGTACAACCTCGAGTCCAAGACAAGTCCAAGACCAGGACTAATCGAGACCAAGTCAGGATGAGTCAAAAGAGGTTTGAATCTAAGACAAGACCCAGTACAAAGTCATTCAAGTCAAAGTCAAGGCCAACTGATATAGCATTTTCACTTAAAAGCTGAGTTTTGGAAGGCATTTGATTGGCTAATAGGTGGCCAATGTCAATTCCCATCCATTATAGATGGATTTTGAACAGATTAAACATTGAACTGCTCACTGGTCACTTAATCAATGATTTTGTTTTTAAAGGAGGAGATCATTTAGAATAAAAAGTAAATATTTTTTTTAGCCCGCTGGACTCAGTCAAGACCAACTAGAATATTTGGCGAGACACAATGGCCCGAGACCAAGACAAGTCCAAGTCCAAATACCAGCGAGTCTAAGACAAGTCCAAGACCATAAAAAGAAACATCTCGAGTCCAAGACCACAGACTGTTCTGCTCCTGAAGTTTGGAGGCACAGCCCTGATGTACATTCTACAATGTACAGTAGCTCTTAATGAAGGTAAACTATCTGTAAAATGATTTTAACTGTACAGTCAGTTGGCAAAGAGACAGACCAGGTTTGAATCTAAGACAAGAAACAGTACAAAGTAATTCAAGTCAAAGTTGCAAGGCCAGGGCCAAAATGATGGAGACAAAGTGGGAGACCGAAACTGAAAAAAAAATGAATTCTTTACACCATACTTATTCTTATCGATGTACAATTTTTCTGTGATGCTAGAAACATTGTTTATCTGCTTCGTTTTACACTATTAGGTCATACTGATTACCCTGGAAAAACATTGAGTTCTTTACACTATTAGGTCATAGATTACACAATTTGAATTGTGCCCATAAAGATACTCTGGCCACGCAGCAATGATCCAAATTTCTTCTATCTCTCGAAATGAAAGGGGACCAATCAAATCGGTGTAGGCGGGACAAAGGCGAGCTACACTGATGACTGACACTGATGAATTGTTGTGATTGGTCGTAGCGTTATCCAACTGCGTGCAGTGAGAGTTTCAAATGCATGCTTGGTGCCGCCCCTCGAATTGGGCCATTTTCATTACTCGTGGCCAGACCCTTAATCTGAAAGATTCCAGGGTCTGGTTTACCAGGCTACATACTGATAGCATTTTCACTTAAAAGCTGAGTTTTGGAAGGCATTTGATTGGCTAATAGGTGGCCAATGTCAATTCCCATCCATTATAGATGGATTTTGAACAGATTAAACATTGAACTGCTCACTGGTCACTTAATCAATGATTTTGTTTTTAAAGGAGGAGATCATTTAGAATAAAAAGTAAATATTTTTTTTAGCCCGTTGGACTCGGTCAAGACCAACTAGAATATTTGGCGAGACACAATGGCCCGAGACAGAGACAAGTCCAAGTCCAAATACCAGCGAGTCTAAGACAAGTCCAAGTCCAAATGCCAGCGAGTCTAAGACAAGTCCAAGACCATAAAAAGAAACATCTCGAGTCCAAGACCACAGACTTGAGTACTACAGCCCTGGTACATACAGTACAGTAGCTCTGTTCTGCTCCTGAGTATGCATTGCTAGACATTTAGATGCAGATCAAAGTCTCAGATGTCAAGGTGAGCTGCTGATTATATTTGCCATGTCCCTGTCACGCTCTGCACAGGTTACAGGTGCTGCAGCTGGAGGAGAGTGAGGGGGCAACCTCACAGAGTCTAATAACAGAGTAAGACTCCACGTGAAACTGACACAAGTTTTATCATACGAGTGCACTCTTCTCATATGATACTCTCCCTATTCAGAATATCTAGTGCTATTGTGTACATACCAGAGCTGTAGTCAAGACCACGAGTACAACCTCGAGTCCAAGACAAGTCCAAGACCAGGACTAATCGAGACCAAGTCAGGATGAGTCAAAAGAGGTTTGAATCTAAGACAAGACCCAGTACAAAGTCATTCAAGTCAAAGTCAAGGCCAACTGATATAGCATTTTCACTTAAAACCTGAGTTATGGAAGGCATTTGATTGGCTAATAGGTGGCCAATGTCAATTCCCATCCATTATAGATGGATTTTGAACAGATTAAACATTGAACTGCTCATTGGTCACTTAATCAATGATTTTGTTTTTAAAGGAGGAGATCATTTAGAATAAAAAGTAAATATTTTTTTTAGCCCGTTGGACTCGGTCAAGACCAACTAGAATATTTGGCGAGACACAATGGCCCGAGACCAAGACAAGTCCAAGACCATAAAAAGAAACATCTCGAGTCCAAGACCATAAAAAGAAACATCTCGAGTCCAAGACCAGACTTGAGTACTACAGCCCTGATACAGTTGCTCTGTTCTGCTCCTGAAGTTTGGAGGCATCAGTAATGATGAGCAAAAACTTAATTGATGTTATGGACATTCTAAAATGTATTAAATTGATTGCCCTTTAACCCAAGGCAATATTCACAAATCTTAATGAAGGTAAACTATCTGTAAAATGATTTCAACTGTACAGCATTGTTGAGTTGGCAAAGAGACAGACCAGGGCAGTATGCATTGCTAGACATTTAGTTGCAGATCAAAGTCTCAGATGTCAAGGTGAGCTGCTGATTATATTTGCCATGTCCCTGTCACGCTCTGCACAGGTTACAGGTGCTGCAGCTGGAGGAGAGTGAGGGGGCAACCTCACAGAGTCTAATAACAGAGTAAGACTCCATGTGAAACCGACACAAGTTTTATCATATGAGT
This sequence comes from Alosa alosa, assembly GCF_017589495.1. Taxonomy (NCBI): domain Eukaryota; kingdom Metazoa; phylum Chordata; class Actinopteri; order Clupeiformes; family Clupeidae; genus Alosa; species Alosa alosa. The sequence continues at coordinate 11,654,314 of NC_063199.1, forward strand.
GCACTCTTCTCATATGATACTCTCCCTATTTAGAATATCTAGTGCTATTGTGTACATACCAGAGCTGATACTCTCCCTATCCACTATAGAATAAATGCACTGATCTAGCTCTCTTCTCATTTGGAAGTTTAAAGGCATCATAACAACAGACAAAAAGGTCTTCAATGTTACTTTAGTGCGCATTCTTAAAACTTGAGATTGGTTGTCTTTTAGTGTTGAGTTGGCAAAGAGACAGACCAGGGCAGTATGCATTGCTAGACATTTAGTTTCAGATCAAAGTCTCAGATGTCAAGGTGAGCTGCTGATTATATTTGCCATGTCCCTGTCACGCTCTGCACAGGTTACAGGTGCTGCAGCTGGAGGAGAGTGAGGGGGCAACCTCACAGAGTCTAATAACAGAGTAAGACTCCACGTGAAACTGACACAAGTTTTATCATATGAGTGCACTCTTCTCATATGATACTCTCCCTATTCAGAATATCTAGTGCTATTGTGTACATACAGTACCAGAGCTGTAGTCAAGACCACGAGTACAACCTCGAGTCCAAGACAAGTCCAAGACCAGGACTAATCGAGATCAAGTCAGGATGAGTCAAAAGAGGTTTGAATCTAAGACAAGAAACAGTACAAAGTAATTCAAGTCAAAGTCAAGGCCGAGGCCAAAATGATGGAGACAAAGTGGAGACCGAGAAGAAAAAAAAAGAATTCTTTACACCACTTACTTATCGATGTACAATTTTTCTGTGATGCTAGAAACATTGTTTATCTGCTTCGTTTTACACTATTAGAAACATTGTTTATCAATTTGAATTGTGCCCGCAAGATACTCTGGCCACGGTTTCCAAATTTCTTCTATCACTAAATTAGGCGGGACAAAGGTCATATGACTGATGATGAATTGTTGTGATTGGTCGAATTTCCAACTTATGCTTGGTGTCAAATTGGGCCATTTTCATTACTTCATGGAGTTTTGGAAGGCTACATTTGATTTTCACTAAAAGCTAGGTTTGATTGGCTAATGTCAATTCCCATCCATTATAGATGGATTTTGAACAGATTAAACATTGAACTGCTCACTGGTCACTTAATCAATGATTTTGTTTTTTAAGGAGGAGATCATTTAGAATAAAAAGTAAATATTTTTTTTAGCCCGTTGGACTCGGTCAAGACCAACTAGAATATTTGGAGAGACACAATGGCCTGAGACCAAGACAAGTCCAAGTCCAAATACCAGCGAGTCTAAGACAAGTCCAAGACCATAAAAAGAAACATCTCGAGTCCAAGACCAGACTTGAGTACTACAGCCCTGATACAGTAGCTCTGTTCTGCTCCTGAAGTTTGGAGGCATCAGTAATGATGAGCAAAAACTTAATTGATGTTATGGACATTCTAAAATGTATTAAATTGATTGCCCTTTAACCCAAAGCAATATTCACAAATCTTAATGAAGGTAAACTATCTGTAAAATGATTTCAACTGTACAGCATTGTTGAGTTGGCTAAGAGACAGACCAGGGCAGTATGCATTGCTAGACATTTAGTTGCAGATCAAAGTCTCAGATGTCAAGGTGAGCTGCTGATTATATTGGCCGTGTCCCTGTCACGCTCTGCACAGGTTACAGGTGCTGCAGCTGGAGGAGAGTGAGGGGGCAACCTCACAGAGTCTAATAACAGAGTAAGACTCCACGTGAAACTGACACAAGTTTTATCATACGAGTGCACTCTTCTCATATGATACTCTCTCCATGATGAATAGTCCTCCTCTACAATCTCTTACTGTAAGAGCTTTACTTTTACAATGTTGAGATTAAGGCTAGTCGGGGCTCCTGAATTAGGCATAGGCTCAGGAAATGCTGATAACGTTAAGTATTAGGATTCTTTTAGAAAAATAGTACAGCAGCACATGGACTACGGGGCTCTCCTGGCCTTGCCTAACCCCTTCCCTCATGTCCCTCATGTCACGCTCTGCACAGGTTACAGGTGCTGCACCAGGAGGAGAGTGAGGTGCAGTTCACAGAAAATGTTATCACAGAGTAAGAATCCATGTCTGTGCAACTGGTTGGTTAGCTGCCCATATTAAAGAGATCCAGGGTTGTTCTCAAACATCAGCAAGTATATCATTTGGATGCTTTGAATACATTTTGCAGTCAATCAAGCATCTTTTATTTTATATTTACAATATGGTGTAATTTAAATAATCTTTAATATGGGTGGCCCTAATTTCACTAGCTGTGTAATGATTCCATTATTTATTTATTTTTAAATTTCCATTCATCTTTCATGATGAATGTATCACTAGTATTTTACTGCTTGTAATTGTTCCATTCGGTGTGTGTTTCAAATGACCATTAAAGCTACAGAATACAGTTCCCAGGTAATCAAGGGAGAGGCATCCAATCATGTTCTTTAAAGAGATGTCATGACAAATCAATCCATGAGCTTTTTCTGGCTTTCTGAGCCCATGCCAAACGTCTGTAGCTTTAATGGCAGGTTGTCATTGTGTTCCACTCTGCTGCTATTTCACTGGACTGGAACAGTAATTGTTTTAATAACTGAATTTTAAAAACGGGACTGAACCACTCACCACTGATTACTCATAGTTGGTCTGTAGTCCGAGTGAACACAGAGCTTGGGGTGGGGGGTTAGGATGTCTTCAAATAACCATCATGAATTTAAAGCACTTTAAAAGGGAATCTTTGTAATGTTGCCCAGGCTGTTCAATGAGCCTGACTTCCAAAACTGCCATGGAGCACACAAACAAACTGATGTTTGAACAAACCGATGAAACATAAAATCATGACTGAATCATTGAATTGTGTCCTTGGACTCAACCGTAGCAAGCCACAAGCTCTCTCCTGAATCACTCTGAGCTTTTCGCCATGAGAGATTCATAGCCCCTAATTAATTTTGCAGCCATGGCAACATGTTACTCATCATAGCAACTGCATCACCATCATAGTTACCACGGATTCCCTCTTGACGGTTGCCTTAGTTACTAATCGTGCCTCAGGTCGTATTTGTCTGGTTTGGCTGTTGAAGGAAGGTGCAGGTAAGATCCTGTGAGTATTTTGTTATTTAGTTATCTACTATTTTTAATCAAATGTAGCTTCCCTGTTTAAATAATGTACAATGTTATGTACAACATAGCTTTTTTAAAGATTGCAGGGCATGTTATTCACATAACTGATTCTGATTTCTGTATGTGTTCTGAATTCAGTTTTGTAAGTTCTCCTTCAGGCTCCACCTGTTGCTCTTTATTTATCCAATGAGGATTTCATGTTTATGAGGTGATATATTCACGTTGACATGGTTGTATTCCTTTTCCTGTAGGTGCCAGGAAGTGTGCTACGTTGAAGAATTTCAACAAATAGAGGAGGAGCTAGAGGAAGTGATAGAACCCCCACCTGAACCAAAGCAGTCCGTAGAGCAGGCCGAGGATGTTCCATCACGTAGTGGCCAGGCCTCCCCTCAGCAGGAGGAGCTAGAGCCAGAGGAGCAACCAGAGGAGGAGGAGCCTTCAGCTCAGACACAGGAAGTCCCCTCACCTGTCAAAGTCGCGTCTCCTGTCCGATCCCCATCGCCTGAGCAGGAGCCTGACCCAGAGCAGGAGAAGAACGCTGAGCAGGCAGCACCAGAGTCCGGTCCAGTAACAGAGCAGCCACAGGCAGCACCAGAGTCCGGTCCAGTAACAGAGCAGCCACAGGCAGCAGCGGCCACCTCCTCTCCTCAGACCATCACTCAGGTAGGACACACTGCAGCCTGACAGATCCAGCCCAACTCAGCGCAAGTGCATCTCACTGCCATAATGGTTCTTTTCTACTCACCGTCCTTGTGTTTCCAGGAAGTAGTTTTAGCCTGTGAATTTTTTTAAATAAGATATCTACTTTTTATTCAGATACCGATTTTGTGGTCCTAGTCTATGTAAAGATCCAATCAGCTGCTATGGCATACTGATCCTGCTGATCTTTGTAATGTGTGTTTGTAATATGTGTTTATAATGTGTGTTTGTAATGTGTGTTTGTGTTTATAATGTGTGTTTGTAATGTGTGTTTGTAATATGTGTTTGTAATGTGTGTTTGTAATGTGTGTTTGTAATGTGTGTTTGTAATGTGTGTTTGTAATGTGTGTTTGTAATATGTGTTTATAATGTGTGTTTGTAATGTGTGTTTGTAATATGTGTTTATAATGTGTGTTTGTAATGTGTGTTTGTAATGTGTGTTTATAATGTGTGTTTATAATGTGTGTTTGTAATGTGTGTTTGTAATATGTGTTTGTAATGTGTGTTTGTGTGCAGGAGGACGCACCTGTGGGGGAGGAGGAAGCTGGTGGTGAGGACTTATTCCTTACATGTCATTACAGGCTCTGCCACAGGGTTCAGAGAGTCAAATGCAATGATGACTTTGACACTTTGACTTTGATTTTCTAATAACAAGGTTAATTGATTAAATGCTGTAATGTCACACATTCTTTAAAATGGTGCTGTGCTAAGTGATGTGTTCTGCTGCAGTGTGACTGCCTCTCTAGTGTGTTTGGAGAGCTCAGATGACTTTCACATGATGGCCTCTTGACTCCGCATGCTCTTCTTTCAGTGTCCGTGTTCTGTGACACACTGAGGAGCTTTCTGGTGCACGTCCCTTATGGAGCGCAGTGTCTCAGCAGAGTGGAGCAGCTGATGCAGGAGAACAACATCACTCCTCCGACGCTGCCCCACATCCCCTGCTCTGTGGCGGAGCTGCAGCAACAGCTGACCAAGCAGTGTCCTGGCGCCCAGCAGCTCTCGCAGGAGCTCTCCGAGCTGCCCCACAATCTGTCCCATCAGGTCTCCCAGCTCCAGCAGCTGCCCCAGCAGTGCTCCCAGCAGGTCTCTCAGGCCACTCAACGGGTCACTCAACGGGTCACTCAGCTGACCCAACGGGTCTCCAACCTGCCTCAGCAGATATCTACTTTACCACAGCAGATTCCCACTCTGCCGCCACAGCTGACCAACATATCCCAGCAACTCTCCAGCCTGACCCAGACGCTGTCCAGTCTGCCGGCACAGGCCTCCTCCTTGTCACAGCGTGCCCAACAATACTACTCGAATGTGGCCAACCGCCTGAACAGCCTTAAGCCCCAGTAGGATGCCTAAACAACAGCAGCAGCAGACGCGAGATGTGGAGCTGGACAGGCTTGTCCGCCAGTCCCCCCTCCACCACCCACGCACCCCCTCCCCCTCGTCCCCCAGTAGTGCCCTTGAGTTGCCCAACATCCCCTCCTACCATCGGCTACCCCCTATTGCCCTCCCTAGGCAGCTATCCGGAGTGTCCAACCCTGCCTTCCATATTGAGGATGACCTTACCTCAGCACACCACTCAGGTGACTTAAATGTTCACTACGGTGCTGCCCTGCATTGTTTTACAGCTGTTGAGTCATTCACATTTGGTTCAGAAATGTGTGTAGGTATCCCACACCAGAGTAAGTAACAGATTGCTCCTCTCGTTTTACCCTAGAGAGTTCTAGGCTTAGTTTGCACCCTGCTGTCAATGTTGAAGATGTAGATTCAGAAGGAGTGCTGGCCAACCGATCTCACAGCATGCCCCGAGTGGTCAACCACCAGGGCCCAAACCTGAAAACTCTTACAGTGCCTGGACCCTCCAAAACTAACCACTCAAGGTAAGCTTTAATTACATACAATACAATCAAATGCAGAGTATTCAAATTAAACGTTAAACCATTAAACTATAAAGTTAATGCATTAATCACAACTTCAGTCTTAAATGAAATCCTTTTCTGCAAGTCATTTAAACACCTAGAAGACAGAGGAGTCACAGTCGCGGAGCAGCTTGCTGCTTGCAATGCTAAAATGTTATGGAAACTGTGCTTGTTTGTCCATGCATATATCATATGATTTTATTGCTTGTGGCTCTGAAATATTATTTCACTATTCACTTGATCAGTAAAACTTGTTTTCCCCACTGCACATCAATTTAGTTTTATACTTTGATAGTTTTACTTTTATTTTGCTTAACAGATCTTTTTAGTCGCATGACTGCTTTTTCTGATTATTTTTTCCTTCTTTTTCTTCATCTAACAAAAACTCACATGACCAACATTGCATACACATAAATGCAACCACACTTTACTATGGTGGTGCACTGTGTTGGGCAGAGAGAGGAAGCAGCACAATATCTGGAATAAAATGTAAGACCTTTTCCTGTTGGTCAGAATTCATCAGCCAGTCATTTCCCATTATGTCGAAATCTGCTTCTCATAAAGCTTCATCAGTTTCAGTGTGTTTGTACTGTCTCCCTGGGATGGAAGAGCTAGCTGAAAGTGTAAGGGGGAGAATATGGAGGATGGGTGAGTGGGCTCAAGGCTGCAATTGAGGCGGAGATCACCATTTTAATCTTTCCCACTGAAACCTTCCCATTTGGACACAGCTTATTCAGGGTTCAAATGTTTCCTATAAAACACTTAATATGAAGTATGGAAAAGGCCTGTATGCCTAAAATTATTTTGGTGGATTGCTGATTGCTAATAGCAAACTAAATGGTCATGATGTCATCATCATGTTACATCATCAGCCACAGGTAGGTTACTGATTTCACTTTGGCCTACTATTGGCAAAGTCAAAACTGTATTTCCATACTTTGATCTTAATGTTCAACTGTATGGCTTAGGAAAGTCACAGACAGCAAATACCAAGAACCTTTCCCCTCCCCCTGTTCTGCATGACTGGCTGTCTGCACATTTTTGTTGTTTGTTGTTCATCAAACAGTTCAAATCATAAATCTTTTGCATCTGTCCTGGCAAAATGAACACCCATAACATCACTAGCCTGACTTGTGTATAAGATAATGTGCTGAAACACTGCTCTCAATCTATTCAGAAAAAAGCTCTACTCTCAAGACAATGAGGATGAAGACAAGAGAGAGACAGCTGTCCATGCATGGCCCAGTCAGAGCAGCCTGCTCAGTGTGGACGAAGGGTTAGTGAATGGCACTTTCTACCATTTCACATGGTTTTACTCAGGCAAAAACAAGACTTCTAAAGGGCCATTTCAAAGCCTATATGCATGCTATGCAGATGCAGTTGTAAACACCAGGCCAATGTATGCATGAGCCTCCTGCTTTGTTTGCCCTCAGGTTAAAAGAGCGACCAGCCTCCTCTGCCAGCCAGACCAGCACTGTGGTTAATGAGCGCTTGCAGGAGCTGGTGAAGCTGTTCAAAGAGAGAACCGAGCGTGCTAAGGAGAAGCTCATTGACCCGGATGACTCGGATGAAGATACACCTCCTGCGTGTGAGTATGACAACAGAAGAGGCCAACACAAACTATGAGGAGCATGATTCCGTAACTCCAGCAGCATCTCTCTGTTCCCTTTGATATTCCCACATATGTTCTGCACCACTGATTTTTAGCCTCTGTCGTGGCCTACAGTCTGATGCTCAGGGCTCTGTGTCTGTCTCCAGCCCCTGCCAAAGCTGCTGCTGCGGCTCCTCCAGAGAAGAAGGACGAGGCACCTCCACCCCCACCACCACAGGAGGAGCAGGAGGAGCAGGAGACCGCTCAGCCTTGCTGCAAAGGGAGGCTGGCATCTTGCTGCACAAGACTGCTGCAGTACCGATTCCCAATCAGCATCGACCCCTTCACGAGTGAGTGGGCTCCTCAGCAGGGTTGGCTAGACTGTCTCCTTCAACTTTTCTTGCTCTATGCCAAGCGCTCCCTTGATATAAATATTAACTAACAGGAAGTTCATTAACTAACATTAAGTTAGTTAATCAGTACAATTAAGTGAACTTTAGAAGAAATAAGCCATATTAAATTCAAATGAATGCCGTTTATTATTGACTAAACATTCAGATGATTGTAGACCCTTACCTCTACTATTTGTCAGTAAAGAAACTTTTTTTACAGTCACCACTACCTCTCTGCCCCCTACTGAGGATGAGGGTAATAATTGGGATCTAGCTGGCTAACTGTTGTACCATGTTTTCTTTCCATAGATCTGGTATATGTCCTGTGGCTGCTCTTTGTGACTTTGGCGTGGAACTGGAATATGTGGCTGATCCCGGTCCGCTGGGCTTTCCCCTATCAGACGCCAGATAACATCTACCTGTGGTTGGTAACAGACTACCTGTGTGACACCATCTACATCCTGGACATCTTAGTCTTTCAACCCCGGCTACAGTTTATACGTGGCGGAGACATAGTGGTAAGAGAGAAGTTTTATGGTGTAATAATACAGAATGAAAGCAGATGTACTACCATAGAGAGAATGTGGGCCGATTATATGATGCAGCATACAGTATGGGCACACAAGCTATCTCCTCTTTTTTCTGTAGTGTGATAAAACAGAGATGCGGAAGAACTACATGAAAACCTATCGGTTCAAGGTAAAAACTCTTACACCATGCCAAGCTATTTTTCTCTGCTTCTGAGGCACACTTGCAATTTGATGAAACTTAACTTAAGTAACTTATGTAATTCATGTAAGAACTATAATTAATAGTATGTAATATCATACTCATCTACTCTAATACTCTCTGTTACAGATGGATGTCATTAGCCTCCTGCCCCTTGAGTTATTCTACTTCAAAACTGGTATCAATCCTCTGTTACGTTTCCCCCGACTACTGAAGGCAAGTCACACATTTTATTAACCGTTAAGGAAAAGAACCAGATTCACCTTTATACTATATATACTACATATACCTGAGTACTATATACTCCAGAATGTAGGTGACCCCTCACACCACCTCTCCACCTTTTCTCTCCAGATCATGTCTTTCTTTGAGTTCAACGAACGTCTAGAGGCTATCTTGACCAAACCTTACTTTTACAGGTAAACACAGTCACAGTCACAAAACACTGAGTTTAATCTTGCAATTCTGGCATGTTTGGCCATCAGTAAAACGTATACATAGAAGACACTATTCTGGAATATAGATCCAGTGTATCCAGATATAGATATATATCCAGTGATATATATAGATCATATATCCAGTGTTTGTACTGTTTTGTAGGTAAACACATACATGGATATTTGTGGGTGATTAGACTGGTCTCTTTTTGTGTGTATACATTTTATTCTGACATGTTTGTGGTAATTTGTTTCTTAACTACCACTACCATCATACTAAAATAAATTCATTAGCTAAAGTAAAAGTAAACATTTCAGTCATGAAGACCTTGAGAGAGATGTGCATTTGGGAATGTGTCTTTTTAGAGTCATCCGCACCACTACATATTTGCTGTACTCGTTGCACTGCAACGCCTGCCTGTTCTACTGGGGCTCTGCTTACGAGGGCCTCGGCTCCACCCAGTGGGTGTATGATGGGAAGGGAAACAGGTGTGTAAACCTTCATAAGCAAAAATTACATCATGTGACATTTTGACGAAACTGTGCTCAAACTAACAGGTCAAAAGTAATCATGACAGTTAATGTCCAGTAACAGTGTCTTATTGACCATTACCACCAACAACTGACTGACTGCCATGATGTTTGATGCTATCCACACTATGTAAAACACACCATTGTGGTATAACAATTACTGATAATAGAAACATAACACTGTAATACAAATAGTACGTAGAGTTATAGTCAGGGGTGTAGTGCTAAAATAAGAGGTGGGTAAACTCTGAATGCTGTGATCTCGGTGAGGTGGACTGCGCCATGCGGTATTGGATTTTTAAAAAAGGCATTCAGAACATGTTTGATGATGGTGGAGGTTATTGTCCAATGTTTATAACAATACCAGTGGTATTAAACGGTTCTTAGAGTGTTGATGAGTGTACATATTGTGAATGTGGACAATACAGTGTGATTTTTGAATGTTGCAATTGGTGGATAAACTCGTTTGAGAGGTGGATAAACTCTAATAAGAGGTGGATTAACTCTATTTCTGACATTTCAGAGGTGGATAAACTGTGTTTACTTGCGTTTAGCCTCCACTACATCCCTGGTCATAGTCACTAATGGCAGTATAAGGTATCTGTCATCACATGTTTTGACAATGTTGGCATCCTTTGTATATTTCAGCTACATTCGCTGCTACTACTTTGCAGTGAAGACTCTGATCACTATTGGTGGACTGCCAGACCCCACAAATCTTTTTGAGATTGTGTTTCAGCTCATCAATTACTTTGTTGGGGTTTTTGTGTTCTCCATCATGATTGGGCAGGTGTGTCAATTGTTATATTTACTTGATTGAGAAAATGCATTACATATTTAGATAGCTTGATCACATCCAAAAATGTTCACCTCTATAAACGAATTATTATTTTATTGATCACAGCTAGATCACAAAAATCTAGTGATGCCTATTATGTTGGTCTTTAATAAGTGAGATGGTGTGTGAGAATGTCTTTGTTTGCTGTTGTGCCATTAGATGAGGGATGTGGTGGGGGCAGCGACAGCAGGGAAAACCTACTACAGATCCTGCATGGACAACACAGTGAAATACATGGGTGCGTACCGTATACCCAAAGAGGTCCAGAACCGTGTAAAGACCTGGTATGAGTACACGTGGCAGTCTCAAGGAATGCTCGGTAAGGCTTGGTGATTTATGTGGCTCTAGTTATCCACTACAGATGGCATAATTCAAACGGTTTCAACTCTTTTTCTCTGACGTCCATTCAGATGAACAAGAGCTACTCGTCCAGTTACCTGACAAGATGAGACTGGACATCGCTGTGGATGTCAACTATTCCATTGTCAGTAAAGTTGCTCTTTTCCAGGTGAGACTAATTATTATCACACTATTTAGTACTGCTGTATCAACCTTACATGGGACTGGTTTTTATTCCTACCTGCCACTGATGATGTGCATGTTTTTGTTGTTGTTGTGTTCAGGGTTGTGACCGCCAGATGATCTTTGACATGCTGAAGAGCCTCAGATCTGTTGTCTACTTGCCAGGGGACTATGTGTGTAAAAAGGTGATGACATCTCAGGTCAGATGCTGAAATTCTGGTAGTTGTCTATTATATGCTATGTTAGACGTATCTCTTACCTGCCCCTGTTAGGGAGAAGTGGGTCGAGAGATGTACATCATCAAAGCTGGGGAGGTGCAGGTTGTTGGTGGTCCAGATGGGAAGACAGTCTTTGTCACTCTGAAAGCAGGCTCTGTGTTTGGGGAGATCAGGTGAATATGTGCATTAGGAGGAGCATGTGCTCTAAGCTCATTCACAGTCCATAGGGTGGGTATTGGTTGTAGTGTTAATTTCTTCATACTTTTCCCCATTGTTTTGGAAATGTTTTTTCCCATCTAGTTTACTGGCAATAGGTGGAGGGAACCGGCGTACAGCTAATGTCGTTGCTCATGGTTTCGCTAATCTCTTCATTTTGGACAAAAAGGACCTTAATGAGATTCTGGTGCATTACCCTGAATCTCAGAAGTTGCTTCGTAGAAAAGCCAAGTAAGTGATTCACAAGTTACAACAGGTCTGATACACCAGTCTGAGAGATTCATATGCAATACTGTGCAATGATGAACCTTTTAATAATTAATCTATGTGTGTTTGAGCTTGTCCTGGAATGTGGGAATAATTGGATACTGCGCTGTTAATCACAGGAAGATGCTGGCCAAAGACAAAAAGCCTGATGCAAAGAAGGAAGAAATAAAAGAGAGAGCCCAGGTCATCCCTCCGCGAGCTGAAACGCCCAAACTGTTGAAAGCTGCTCTTGAGATGACTGAGAAATCAGGCCTCAAAGGTGCACTTTCCAAACTGAAAGAGAAGGCATATAAGTCCAACGTATCACTTCAGGTGCCAAAATATAACTAGTAGATTCTAATAAAATAATCCACCAAACACTGTTGCTGTATACTCATTTCTCATTATTTTACAGCCATCGCTGGCATCGACTCTCCTGACCCCCTCCCCCACCCCAGGGCAGCCTCCGGAACAAGAGCCTGATATCCTGTCTCAAAACTCAGACAGCTCCACAGCCAGTCGCAGGACAGGGACATGTGAAAGAGAGAGTGCTATCTCTTCCCAAGAGAGAGAGGGTGTGCAAGAGGACAAAGAGAACAAAGGGAAGGAGGAAGAAGGATGAGATAATTGGACTTGCCAGGAAATCATCCCTCCTTTGATCCAAAGACATAATCCTCTCCTCTCTCCTCCACAGAATGGTGACGTCAACGTACAAGTTTCTAAGGACAACACTGTCTTGTACTTTTGTCTGAGTAATGGCCTCCTTCATAAAACAGAGATATGGCTTCATGTCGTTGGGTCTCAAGATATTCCCTGAAATGATAATGATTACCTGTAGTGCAATGTTTACAGTACTGAACTGAAAATATTTCTATCAAACAGAATAATCCAAGGCAGAGATGTTGTTGTGTGTTAAGCTACATGGCCCTGCCATCTCCACATTCCTTATTGTGTCTGCTCTTGCTGTTGAACAAATGCCTTAACTTGAACCATATATATCTAGACTGTCATCGTAGTAAGCTGCTTCTTTGCTCTCCACTCCCCCACTCTTTTCAATTCTCCCCTTCCTTTTCACCATTACAGAGGCACACGCACACCATTCTATTTATTGTGGTGTGTTAGCTGTGAGGGAGAATGCTTAAGAAGTTTTAGACACTTTAATGCAGTTGTGTAGTTAGATAGTGAGAAACGTGGCAAGGAGTGACAGTGTAAATAAAACACAATATGCTTCTCCCACACAACCAGATGTTGATGCAAATGTTATGTAGAATGATGAACCCTGAAGGGTGTTACAGAATGCAATACGATACCTCAGTCAATTGCCTTTTTATTTATGGAGGTTTTGTAGTCTTTGGTTTTGTTTTTGCCATTTTTCCTAGGAACTGATTTTAATAAATAACTAAAATCTCATTCTTTTTTTAACTTATGGACATTGTTTTCTCTTACATTAGGCCATGTGCTTGGTGTACATCACTTCCAGTACAGATTTTATACTAGGCTTACACGTTTACAAATGTATCAAATAGGCCTATGTATAAAGAGAGACATTTTACTCTCTTGGTTTATGTTATTTTAGGATGAGCAAATGGTTTAATAATAAACCAAACAGGTGGGTGATGTGCCCAGGTGGGTGATGTGCCCATGTGATGTATAGTTGGCTGCTGAATGTTTTTGTTTGTTTGTTTGTTTATTTATTCCTCCTTATGTAGGTTTATTTGGTTTCTTTGGTGTATTTTTGGCCATGTTCCTGGATCTCACCATAGGCCTGAGTCATTTCACTAATTTCCTATGTAAAACAAGTTATGAAGGCCATTTAAGCCTATAGCCTATAGATGGAGGATGTCTCAACAGCAAATCACAAGGCAACAATTCCTAAAGCCTGAGTTGAAAAAGTATGATTGTTTATCGTTAAATTGTTGAATTTCCTTTAATAAACATCATCTGATAACATGTGCCAGTGAGTTTTATGACATTTAATCTTATAACAGATATGCCTAATCTAGGCCTGAAGGCCTAGCCCTTACGTTACCCTCTACAGCAAGGATCTATTCTAGACAGGCCTAAGGCCCCCCCAGATGTTTTGGGCTGGAAGTGAGAAAAAGTAGGCTAGATATTCACATCCAGTTGTCATGGACTATGTGTAGGCTAAGCGATATCTCTAGTCATGGACTATGTGTAGGCTAATAACTAAGCGATATCTCTAGTCATGGACTATGTGTAGGCGAATAACTAAGCGATATCTCTAGTCATGGACTATGTGTAGGCTAATAACTAAGCAATATCTCTAGTCATGGACTATGTAGGCTATAACTAAGCAATATCTCTAGTCATGGACTATGTGTAGGCTAATAACTAAGCAATATCTCTAGTCATGGACTATGTGTAGGCGAATAACTAAGCGATATCTCTCTGATTAAACGAGCACTACAAACCATCCTCAGGAAGAAAGATGCAGAATAGGAAACTGTTGGTTTTGCTGCACCAACTATCCTACTCTATGCTGGTAAAAATGGAAAGACAGTGGCACGTGATAAATCTTAGCTTGCTCATAAGTGAGTGTAGTAAAAGAGTAGCCTAGATAATCAAACAACAATCTGACACCCATGCAGAAAAATTATACTGCCCATAAGAATGATTATGTCAGGTTCATTTCAATCAAGGTTATAGTTAAATAAAACTAAAATGAAATTAAATGAAAATGAAAACGATAGTTTTCCAAAATATGAGAACTAAATAAAAACTACAGTGAACAATGCAAAACTAAATAAAACTACAAAATATGACCGCCACTCAGTTCTGTACATCCTAAATAAAGCTAACGCATAGCGTTACAAAATATGACCGCCATTCAGTCTTGTACATCCTCTCAGCAAAAAAATAAATCACGCTTGTTGTTTAATTTGTCTCCGTCTCCTACTCTTGCAACTTGTAGGCTATATTCGCGTGCCTGTGTGTGCTATGACCGCAGCTCAGTCCCTCATTCTCGATAGATCAAAATGAAAAGCAATGGTTTCGTGTCATCCCTGCCCACCAAGTTTCATACATCCCGGTCTTTCAGTGTCCCGGCCGGGATAGTAAAAATCCGGAAGAAAAAAAAACTCTGTAGTCATAACTAGGCATAAACTAAAACTAGAACATTCTGGAGAACTAAAACTAGCCTACCAAAACTACGATTTCACTTATAAAACCAACTAAAACTAAACTAAAATCAGAAACCAAACTGAAAGACTAATTAAACGAATCAAAATAGAAACTAACGAAAATGTCAAAACTAATAACTCTGAATCCGGAGACACTCCCCTTTCCGATCTAAAGTTGACGCAGGTGTCTGTTGAAATATCACGCCCTAACTACGTTTCCCTTGTATCACTGCGAAGCTGCTCATGTGACAGTCAAATGACCCGTAGGCTACAGCTGAAATCCGTAAACATTAACGCTATGGATCCTTCTGCTGCTGTGTTGACTCTTGCTAGCGAGCCTCAATGTTATTATCTCAGGGCTTAAAATACATTGTGGGCCTAACAAATGTCGATGATGTGCTGCGATGGCTATGTTGTTATTGTAATAGACGAAATGTCGGAGACGGGTGTAAAATGAGGACGAGGTTTCTAAGATCAAACTACACTGTGTGGTTGTATGTATGTGGCTAGGTGACGTTAAAGTGGAGAGAAACCGAGCGATTACGTCAACTGGCAAACGCTGTCTTGTGCTGTGTGTGGTATCTCGTTATACAGCACAACCACTTCACCCTATCAGCACAGTAGGCTAACGTTAATGTTCCAAAGGAGCATGGAGGCACCAGAGTTACCTGTGGAGGTGAGTCCCCTGTAGCTAAGCTACTACAGCCACTAACGTTAGTCTTTTAGCTAACGTTAAATATTTAGCATCAGCCAGTAGTCTCAAGCATATCCTTGTAAATTTAAATCGCAGTTGGAGATACCGCTCTTGTGTGCAGTGTTGTTTTAGCCATGAGTGTTGGCGAAGATGTGTCAATGATGCAGACATAATGACAGCTAGCCTTACTGCCAAGCTTGTTGTACTCAACTGTCTCATACTATTGGCTGCTAGGCTACTACTATTTTGACAATTTGGATGTCTTCCGGTTAAACGAACAGAAGTCTGTGCTAAGTGAATGATGCTTTGTCCAAATAAGTCTGGGTTTAATATTTAAGAATAGGAGTACCAATTGCACACTGCCCTCTCCCCACATACACAGCACACTATCCCATCTCCTTTGTAATCCCCCCGCAACACACACACCAAGACCCCTGGCAGCTGGGTTAGCCCCTTGAGCCGTGGATCTGCCCAAGGTTTCTTCCTTGGTAAGGGAGTTTTTCCTTGCCCCTGTTGCTCTTGGGTGCTCCTTGTCGGTGCCCCCCACCCCACAATCCCAATATCCCAATATCCCAATCCTCCCCACCTTTCTTATGCAGCTGCCACTTAATCAAAAAGCCTTGCCTAGTTAATTGATGGGCAGGTCAGATGATGTTCTAACCTCTGTACCACATCCATCACTTTTGGAGAGCAGGTTTGGATTGTGCTTTCAGATTAACCACCCTGAGCTACTGTCCAGCAAGTTTGCATTAGTTCATGTGCATGTATGTTTGTGATTTTAAGGAAATCTGTTAAATACTGATGTCACCTTAAACATTATCCAGCTGAATAAGCCATGTTCTGTTTCTCCAGATAATTACCTACATCTTCAGTTTCCTTCATGTGTCGGACAGAAAAGAGGCTTCATTGGTTTGCAGAAGCTGGTATGAAGCAAGCCAAGACTATCAGTTTCAGGTACATGTATAGGATGTCTCATAAGCCTAGTAATATTTGGGGAAGATCACGTGGTAACGGAGTTACACTCCCACTAGATGTTTTGGTGCCACTCAGCAATTAATGAACCAATATTTAAGACCGATATGTCAGTTTGTATGTGCCTACATGTACTTAAATAGTAGCACAAAATGGTCTGGTGAAATTAAATCTTCATATGATTTTAAAGCCAGAAAGTGCTCGGTAACAGAGTTACAGAAAATTAACATTCATTTCTTAGCATAAAAGTCAACATCATCAAACATGCGGTTCTCAAAATATAACATTAAAAAAAAAAACTCCTACAGAAGTGTTTCTACACTAATTGTTTCCTATAATATGACCAAAAATGTTGTAGTTTTGACGTGCTTCTAAGACATGTATGTTTCATAAGTCATGGTAACAGAGTTACATGGTAACGGAGTTACAAATGTTCCTATTGTTAAAACAAGATCTAATAGTGTAAATTGTTCCCAAAATTATCATGTATTCATTAGTTATAGTATGTTCCATCATAATGAAAGAAGCGGTTGCATGTGTATGTAATGGTATGTGTTAGTGGTTGTATGTGTATGTAATGGTATGTGTGAGTGGGGGGACTTATGTGTAGGGGGGTATGGTGTAATGGGTGTGTGTGTGTGCAGGGCTGAATCGCGCAGGTTCAACACAACGCAGGTTACATTGGGTAATTTGAACGCAGGTTCAATTTGGGGCAATTGAGCTAAAAGCCCAGCCGAAGATATAGAAAGAATTCTGTGATTTTGCTGTAACTCCGTTACCATATTGATCTTTTCAAGAGCACAAATCTATACTGCCTGACACTCCACTTGTCATTATCTTCAGAATGCTGTAACCTTTGATCTAGGGCACATAAAAACAAACTTGAACAACTGATTGGTAATCATACCAGATGTGTTTGTAGAGATGTATCTAGATGTTAACATGTACGTGATCTTCCCCATTTCTATAAAAAAGAACTGATTAGATGATGCTGCTCTTTGAGAGTCATATTGTTCCAGTTAGTGCAGTGGTGTACCCTCAACTCAGTAAGAATGCATGTTGCAACTGTGATGTTTTGAATAGCTTGTAGAATAGCTACAGCCACTAGCTTGCTTTGTCTACACATAACATCACTCTTACGTTTCCATGTGCTCCCTTACAGAAGAATGTAACCTTTAAGTTGCCCGCCTGCTCTTCCTCCTTGGAGGTAATTCGGGGACTCGGTAAGCGGTCCCGCTGTGGCCTCGTCATTAGTCACCTGGATGGGTCCAGTTTGTCCAGAGCTCTTCTGATGGAGGTGGCCATGCACTTAGGGCCCAGTCTGGAGACGCTGTCGTTGCCAGGTAGCAGCATCACTGAGTCCTCCCTTCTTGACCTCCTGCCACACCTCACTGGCCTGCGCAAGCTGGACCTCCGAGGCCTGGACAGCCTCTTCATGTCAGGAGCTTTCCTGTCTCGAGAGGAACATCGTCACCAGGTAGCTTCACATTCCTAAATGGTTAACTTAACACTGGCATTGAACATTATGCTCATTTACACAGCTTTTAGGTCATTCTGCCATGGAATACAACATGCATGCAACCATGAAAACTGGGTTTTTATTTGCCACAGCTGTGGCCGTTGTCAAGGTCTGTACTATCACATCAGTGGAAAAAGTAGGAATGCATGGCTCTTATGGAGGAAGTTACTCTGAGTTAACTTACCCTTGGTTTGTCACTAATACACCCCTGTCAACCAGGACTTGTGTATTATAGTAAGAGAAGGAGAGGGTACTGTCATAAATGCCATACTGCTGTACTACTTACTGCATCTGACTTTTCTGTTAAGATCAGTTTACAGTACAGTATCCCATTTCAGAAACAGACGGTGGTTCAGGGACAGAAGATTGCACATGCAAATGCACATGCAAAGTCTGTCATAGCCAGTAGATGTTAGAATCGTTTGTTATGGCTTTATTTGGGCTTGCCTTCACATTCTCTCAAGTTCCTACACCCAAGTAGGTGTCTACCTCTGTTGACAGTGTTTGTTGTCTCTCTCACAGTATGGCGCATGGATAACTATAACTAAAGTTAAGTTTGAAAATCACATAAATATCACTTTAGCTCTAGCAGAATCTTCAGAGGTTTCTTAGTTAGATTGCTTTCATTTCACAATACCTTCAGGGTTGGCTGTCTAAAGCCCTTTTCTATTTTCAAGAGCCTTTGTACTGTCAAAGATCCATTTGCACCATGAAAGCTTTCATTGTGTTGAAAATATTGATTTTGAGTCATTTTGTGATCATGCCTACCCTGCCAGTGGCACTTCTGGAACAATGTTACTGCAGGGCCAGTGTTTTGAGGGGCACGTTCAACCCAGGATGAAAAAGGCAAAGACAATCTTTAAGCGATCAAAACTTTTAGTTCTGTTCCTTTGAGCATAAAAAAAACTACATAAATTGTTTTTGTACAATGAGACTTTTGTTTTCTGTACAAAGAACTGTTGGGACCTTGAAAAAGAAAATAGCCTTCAGTGGTGTCAGAACTGTTTAACTATAGAGTTACCCTAACAGTATTTGGAAGAGTACTATTGGGTGAAGCTGCTTATTTAGCTCTGTACTGTCATAATATAAATGTAGGACTCTCAAGTTTCATGAACGTTTCATGAAGGTAACCTTGCATCACTACTTTCTAATGAGTATTTTACTATCCCTAAGGTACGAAAGGCCTTGGAGGGTCTTGAGGAGTTGAACCTGTCAGACCTGAGGTACCTCTCAGACCTTTCCTTCAATCGGCTCACAGGCTGCACCCCGAGACTGAGGAGGCTGGCTCTCTCTGGCTGCCACATTGCCTTTGAGTTCGACCCGTACCGGGGGTGTCCTGTTGGGCCCGACTCCTCCGCCCTGCTCTCGCTGAGAAACCTCCGCCGGCTCCTTCAGCAGCAGGCCAGTACGGTGCGAGCTCTGGACCTGAGCCGGACCAGCATCACCCCGGAGTCGCTGCGCACGGTGGCCCAGGTGCCGGGCCTGGCTCTGGAGGAGCTGTGTCTGCGCGGCTGTAAGGAGCTGTCTGACCACGCTGTGGAGGTGCTGTGCCGCCACCAGCCCGCCATCCGGAGTCTGGACCTCAGCTCCTGCACCGAGCTCACCAGCCGCGCTGTGCAGGCCGTCACCTCGGGCCTGAAGGGGCTGCAGGTCCTCTCGCTGTCGCGGGATTGGCGAGTGACCGATAAGGGTCTAGCAGAGCTCATGAAACTGCCAAGCCTGCAGAGGCTGGACCTCTCGGAGTGCTTGCATGTCAGTGGTGCTGAGATGATCAAGGGACTCTCATCTCCACCGCCCAGGGCCCAACTGGAGAGCCTCAGCCTCAGGAGCTGCACCTATATCAGGGTCAGTCCCCACAGCCCCCCTTTGGGCATGAAGATTGTATACTCTCTCTCTCTCTCGCTGAGCTGTTGTTAAACTAACATTCTGCCTTCCTTCCTCTGGTAAAACTCAGACTCCTGCCCTCTTGTGTCTTTACAGGACATTGCAATTTTCTCACTCAGTCAGCTGCTAGGCCTGAGCTTGAGAGTGCTCGACCTCACTTCCTGTGTCTACCTCACTGATCTAAGTGTGCGGTCCATTGCCACGTATATGCCGGGGCTGCTGGTGCTGCGCCTGGGCTGGTGTAAGGAGATCACGGACTGGGGGCTGCTGGGAATGGTGGAGCCCACTAAGGAGTGTGAACCCAGCACTGAGAAGGTGAGAGAGGAGACTCAACTGTCACTGACACTGTCCATCTGAAAAGGAAAACAAGCATATTTTTGTGTGTATTAAAGTGTACAATAAAGTGATGAACTGAAAAGAACCTAAACAATTCCCCACCCCAACAGGAAGACAAAGGGCCAAGCTTTACACGCACATTTGGTAACATGGGCTTCTTTCAGCCTCCCAGCCTGCCCTTTCAGGAGAAACCGCGGCTGGTGACTGATGAGGACCTGGGGGCTTTCCGAGAACAGATGGGGGCCTCTCTGCTTGCCATCAGGGGGATCCAGGAGCTCGACCTGTCGGCCTGCTCCAAGATCACAGACAGCAGCATCACGCAGGTAGGTGTTTGGGTGGGACAGGTAGAATCACGCAGGTAGGTGTTTTGGTGGCACAAGCAGTAGTGAAGAGCAGAGTCTCTCCATCAGGACATTCCCTCATGGCGTTCCCTCTCCTGTGCAGGTGGTGCGCTTCCCAGACCTGCAGCGCCTGTCTCTCTCCATGCTGCCCGAGATAAGTGATGAGAGTTTGGCGTCGGTGGCCTTCTACTGCCGGAGCCTCACCAGCCTGGCACTCAACCACTGTCCTCAGATCAGCGACCAGGGAATCGCCAGAGCGGCGCCGCTGCTCCCCAGGCTGCAGCACCTGCAACTGGCCTGCTGCGATGCCGTCACTGACCGGTGAGACCTTAGAGCCGTCGTCACAAAATAGCTTCAGCTCAGCACCTACGAACTGAATCCAGTGATTGATTGATCTTCTCTCCTACATGCTGTCTATGGCTTTTTTACTTACATGAACTGAAGGATACAAACTTTATTTTGAGGTTATTGATATTCAGTACTGTGTGTTTGTATGTTGCAGGTCTCTGTCTGTCTTGGCAAAGCACTGCAAAAGGCTCCAGACATTGGACATTTCCATGTGTAAAGACATTACCATAACAAAAGTGGACTTCCTGCAATCCCAACTGCCCTACCTGGAGAATGTCCAGTGTCGCTTTGTGGGTGGAGCAGACTTGACCATAACTCTTTAATGGAAATAGAGAAACAAATGAATAAATACTTCCTTTAGTATGTTGAGGAGAGGATGTTAAGAAGAGATGGTATTTTTACATTCCAGAAGAGCATATCCTAAAGAGCATACATTGGCTCATTTTTTGCACTAGGCTTCAGTGAAACACACTGAAAAGAATGCCACATTTTCCTTTTTTCCTCTTAGCCATGAGGTTGTAATCTGTTCTATTTTGTCATAGTCTATTTTGGGTTCAGTTTGACTATTATAATTTATCCATGTGCAAGTCTGTGCAAGAGGAATATTTTAGGAATATGTTATGATTTCTAAATTATTTAATTTATTATTATGTGATTGATTATATAGAAACTGTACAGCAACAGTTATTGCTGCATATAGATGGCAATTTAATTTTGAGTTTAATCAATTGCAAACCTCAATTTCCTTTAAGACTGTAATATCTTTATTAGTAGAGTTACGGTTGGTATGTTGAGTATGTTGTATATCATTCCTGAAGATTTTTGACTGTGGTTAAGCACTGTAGATAGAGGGCCTCTATCTTGGCAATCTAAAACGCATGGTCATTGGCAAATAGGGTTTGTCCAGTCCACATTGGGGGTGGTTTTGTTATCAAACGTCGGACGCCTTACGCAACAAGGCGGTTTTTTATATTTTTTAATCAGTCATGGGTGTGTTTTGGGCGTAACATCCTTTAAACCAATGAAAATGACATCTCTCATTCCCTTTGACAGCAAGCAGTACAACGTCAAACAGCGCATCAGTATTTTGATAGTCAGCAGCGCAGTTGAAAGAATTTGCTTGACCGTATGAAACAGTTATTCCACTAAACCATGCTTTACTATAGCAGGAGTATAGCCTACATGCATCTGCACTCGTCTTATTTGAACTCATTGGCAAAGTGAAACTAACTTCACTATTGACTGACAATGGGTTACCATTGAAAACATAGCCTGAAAAAAGCAACAGATACCCTAATAATACTCAAATGACTGAATAAAAACATTTATCCTGCAGAGGAGTTGCTGCTTACATCTTGTGACATCTCTTCAGCTGTGCTTCACATGCGTCTTTCGCTATAAACCAGTTTTTTCTTGGTCAGTGGTGTAATGATTTTGAGGAATAGGCTTTTTTTTAGATAATGCGCCAAGACCAGACCTTAGGCCATCAATTGCCATAACCCTGAATATGTTTTTAAAAGAGACTTGAGTTTTAGAATAGGCTTTATCACAATAACAAGATAGAGCCCATAAACTTTTAGAAGAAAAATGGCTCATATGAAAAGGTCTAACCCAGTCCAGCAGCAAACATTTTCAAACATTCAAATGGCACAATATCTTATTTTTTGGAAATACCAGTGTTCTCAAATAATCTAATCTAATTTTCCCTTTAATGTGATATTAAATTGTTTTTTTTCTTCATTCAAGAATTGCTTGTAGTAAGTCAAAATAAATAAGAATGACAAGAATACTCAAATCAGCTGTGCATGTTACCTCCATCTCATGCCTTTAGTACCGAATCATACCATGACCTAACTGAACTAATTCTTGAACTGATTTCACCAAAGTGGAAGCCATTCCACTCCTAATCTGCATACTGAGCATATTCACACACAAGGCAAAACCAAGGCCTGGATATTCTGCAAACCAAAAGTGAAGTAGATGATTAGATTTATTATGAGTTTTTTTGTATCCTAGTTTCATAGGATTTGGAGTTCAAATGGTTTCTTGATCATTAAAGCAAATAGTCAGTGAACTGAATTCAAAAATCTGAATTACAAAAAGAGCTAAATAAATACAAAATCAGACAGTGCAGGTGTATGGAGTCTGGACATTCCCAATAACATCTGACAACATTTACATTCAACAATCCTTCTTGGGGAAATGATGATAAAAAGAAAAGAACATCAATGTATAAAGAAAGAATGTATGAAGAAAAAACATACATGTCACTGTAGACTTAAAGATGCAGTGTAGCATTAGATGTTATAGCAATTAGCACCACAACACAAGGGGACATATTCATTTCTACATTAAACAATGTAGAAATTAGGTTAGTGGTAGAAACATAGGTTAGTGTCACATCATAAAGTGAAAGATGCTTCGATTGTTTTCCATAATCTATTTAGGATTAAGTCATTGTGTTTTTGAAATGCGACAAAAAGGCATTTTAATGTAGGTAGAAATGGTTAAGTGATTAAATGACAAAGTGAGGTTGAAACTATTTTCCCATAAGTTATACTGATACAAATCACCAATGTTTGGGACCAATATTAATTAGCTGTAAAAATGAACATTTCAGTGTAAGAATATACAATGATTTACAAAGTCAAATAAAACAATTTGTAAATGAATATGTTAAAAATATTCCAGGTTTAACAACTGTGGTACAAATTGAACGCCACTGATGTCACATTTCAAGTGTGACATGATTGAAAAGATATTCAACTTAAGAATGACAGTCGTGGTGAATGGCATCACAGGGCTGTTTGTGCTCATGAGTTGCTCCCAGACATAATTTACTCATCACAAGTATTATCTGGCCAAGACTCTGGGTTCTGAAATGTAAGGACTGGAATAGGTCTTTGTCATACAGTATATAATACAATATCTTGTAAGTTCTCCACAGTTACATAAAAGTAAAATACATTCTCTACCTATTTTTACATATTGACAATCTCTGATATCCTAAGAGAGGATGGCAATTTAAAATGCGCAATATCTACAATATTCCCCAACTTTACTTTATAGGACCTTTTTGGAAAGAGAAATAGAATATTTCTAGAAGTGAAAAATACATTTTCTGAAGTATAAGAAGAGGGTCTTTTTTGGCCACCTAGCAGTTCCTGGAACCTATCCAGTTAAGCAACATGCATCATATGTGTAGCATTACCCTAATATCTGTATCTACTTGGAATAAAAAACAACAGCCAACCATTAGACACTGTAGAGGAATTCATTGAAATCCTGTCCTCAATCATCATGCTTGTAGACCAAAGCTCAGTTGTCATGGCATAGAAAGGCAAACTATCTATAAAATTAGGGGGCAACCTACAAGCAGCAGCTTAGGCTACACCCCAGAATATTTAGTACCTAAGATCACCATATCAGTTCAGCAGCTAGTGACCATACAGTATTTAGTGCTCCAGTTCAGCACTGTTTCAGGTCTCACAATGACTTGCTATTGCTACTCAAGTACCGGTGACATTAACTCAATTAAATTAGGCTGAAAAAAACAAAGGCAAGTACCAAGAGTTCTCCCATCCACACCTGTGAAAAGTGCTCTGCCTACAGCTGCCTATCTACGAATCACTTGAAATACAGAAACATAAGAGTGCTACAGAAAGCGGAACGATGGCAATTAATCAAGTCAATACTACGTGAATGTAAAAAAAATAACAATAAAGAATTTGGACAGATGAGGGAAAGCAGAAAATAAAAATAATTATTACAAGACCTCAAGCTTTCAAAATGAATGCCTCTTTTCCAGGTACCATGGCTATACAAAGTGTCATCCAGTCTAGCATGTTAATGTCAACATGTGGGTCCACTCATCTTAAAGAGCAACACAGACTCCAAAGCAGTATCTTCACTCTCTATATCTCTGCTCACTCATACTAAGCCAGGCGGTCTATAAGGACAGGCAGCTCCTTCCCCTTACACCCACTGACCAGTACACTGCGTGAGGCTACTGCTCAGCCTGGCTGAAGTCGTAGCAGAAGTTGAAGTTGCTCGGGGGGTTGGGGACGGCCGGGGCGCGTTCGGGGATGGGCACATTCTCCAGGTCCAGGAGGCGCAGCTTGATCTCCATGGACAGGAGGATCTCCAGTTCACTGCGCATGCACTCGCTGCTCATGTCGCGGCCCAGGAGCACATTCAAGCCGTCTGTCCACAGGCAGAACTGAGGGACACCCAGAACATGGTCAAACACAGGCTTACGCAAGGAAGTGAAATATCTACCAACAAAGAAATGAAAGCTATCTTACATCTGTCCTGGATGAGGCGATGAAATTCAGGCTATACTCCTCTACGTCGTATGTTATGCTGAATGCAAGATCCAGCACTTCCTACGAAGAGATGTAACACCCTGATTAGATGTTATTGTAAGATGTTAAGACAAAACACCACAGACACAGTTGACAAGCCAGTGTCCTGGGATTACTGATGAACTACCTATAATCAGAAATATGGGTGAGGTTTGAGTGTTTGAAAGCAACTGCATCTAGCATACTGTATTGACAATAGATATGGACTACGTTCGTTATTGCAGCGATTGAGACCTTTGTCTGTTTGCCTTTGTTCTCCTTCATGTGAGGACAGTCCTTCCCGGTCAGCAAACCTTTGATGTCAGCCACAGGAACTAAGAGAAGAATTGGTAACCATATTCAGTACTGTTGATGCATTTACACAAGAACAGAGTATCAGAAGACATGGACAGCTACAGATACAGGCCCCATCACACTCACTCTTCTCCTGAAGTGCCTCAATAGAAGGCATCTCTGCTTCTTCCTCCACATCACCATAGTGAAGCATTTTGTGATTGGGTGAGAGGCGGCAGTACCACAATTTGTCTAAAAATAAAAAACACAACAAAGGTATAGCTCCAAGTAGAACTAAGGACATAGGTTTTTTTCTGTGTTGAACTAAGGAAAGGTTTTTCTGTGCTTCCTTGATTTCCTTCACTGCACTACCCTCCACAGACATAAGCTTTTGGGGATCAGTAAAATCCATAAAAACCTTGACAAAATAAGTCATGTTTTGGAGAGTCGTGCCAAAACTCGTTTGTGTTAAAGTTAAAAATTGACTAAAAGTTGACCACAGCCTGAAGCTGCAGTGTGTCTGGCCCATGGCATGGGACTCACCCTGTCTCCGGCGGCTGCTGATCTTGCGGAACAGTGTGCCGTGGCAAAGGCGGTGGAGTCTCTGCTGGCGGATCAGCTCCAAGAGTTCAGGTTTCAGACGCTCCTTCAGCTCACTGATACACAGCACAGCACAGCACACAAGGTGACACACGATCACTCGTCAAGGATACACGTGTGTAAACATGCCTTCATCCAAGTGAAAGATGCACTTTGCTATGTATCAATAAAGCAGACAGGGCCCCAAGACATTTATTTTTGTTTAGTGACAAATACTGACTAAGCAGGGCAGCATAGCATACAGGGGTGGAAGAAAGGATCTACACACAGACGGGCCTCAACCGCATAAGGACACATAAACATGAGGTACACTCCTGACATCTAACAATAACAATGATAAACATGAGGTACACTCCTGACATCTAACAATAATAATGATAAACATGAGGTACACTCCTGACATCTAACAATAATAATGATAAACATGAGGTGTGCTCCTGACATCACACTTCTGCCTACGAACAATAATAATTAAAAAACAGCAGATGCAGTGGACTCACAGGACAGGGGGAGCAAGAGTCTCCTCCTGGTGCAGTCGCTCGGTCTGACGCAGCTTAAGGATCTCACTGTAGTTGAGCGCATTCACTTTATTCTTAAACAGCTCCAGAGAGGTAGGCTTACTGGACAGAGTCCTTGTAATTTGCTCTCGTACAACTTGCATAACCTGGACAGAAAGCAGGTGTGGATGTTATGGAAACTAAAATGATCAGTTGTGAAGAAGGCTTTGTTCTTAGCACAGGGCTTCTCAAACGTTTTGGTTCCAAGGAACCCTTGTGGGGGAAAACATTTCTGAGGACCCCCATCCTGATCGGAACAATTAGGCATGATGCCATTTGTATTCTCTGAAGTTATGGCCAGGTTCACTATCCCATGTTTTCTGCAACCTCTTCCACGTCATCAAGTGATGCAAAATCCACATTTCTCCATATTCATCAGCGAGCTAGCGACTTGAGTGAAGTGATTCAAGTTCAATGTTAATGTGGGTGGGAGCGAATACACACAACTTAACTTATTGGTGAAAAGGGTTGTCATCTGTAGCTACAGTATCAATTTTAAAATGATAAACCACAACTTTAAAGCAAATTATTTTGCAGACCCCTTTTGTTTAGACAAATGCAATACTATGTTCTCGGAGTGTTAAATGCAAAATATCAAGGCAACCTCACAGCCAAAAGGTCTTGCACCTGTTGGTGTTTTTGTGTGACCAAGATCCAACCACATCATAGGGTTGTCAACTTCTGAATGAAACATGTCTAGACTGAAGCGGTTCATCTCAGAGGTCCAACTGACCAGCCATCTGACACTGATGTAGTCTGACTCAGGGTGACCATGCCCCCACTCCCCTGCCCTTGAGGCAAGGACACTGAACATGTGTCCCCTCCCCTGTTATGAGCAAAGCGGTTTTAAAACAATAAGCCCTCCCAGATAGAAAAAGACACAATGACTCATTTTCATATTGTCACTATAAATTCTATATAAAATGCATAGTCTTCAGTAATGCAATAAAAGCCCCCCTCTCTGATGGCAACTCTCACATCTGCTCTCAGACACACACTATAACTGTTCTGGTATGGAAGTCAGTCCTAGAATAAAACAACAGAACTAGAACCTATGCTGTACAAATACAACTGGCATTTTAGAATATCCATGCATTATTCCCATACAACTTTCAAATGTACACTATTGTAAATAATCATATCAAATCAAATTATGAACGACAGTCCTATTTACAAAATATTTTTACATAGCAATACAGGCAAAACAATGTATCTGAAAAAATAGAACTGACCTCCATGTGTTAGTCTTTCATAAAATCCCTGTATGCAGA
Source organism: Alosa alosa (assembly GCF_017589495.1). Taxonomy (NCBI): domain Eukaryota; kingdom Metazoa; phylum Chordata; class Actinopteri; order Clupeiformes; family Clupeidae; genus Alosa; species Alosa alosa. The sequence continues at coordinate 11,682,023 of NC_063199.1, forward strand.
AGATGAACCAGAAACTGGAGAACATTCAGAACAGACTGACGAGCTCACGGTCATGACACAAGTCGTCCCCAGCTGAGAGTATTTTGTAAATAGACACTTGGGTAGCCACTCCACCTTCTTCTTCTAGTTCTGTTTTCTTTTGCTTTACCTCTCTATCCCTTTCTTCCTTTCAGTACATCAACCCTCCACAGCAGACAGACGCATAGGAGAGTATCCGCTGTTCTACCTCAGCCATGAACAACTGCAGCAGACCCAATTCCATCATGACAGTATGTGTGGCTGTGACTGCCCACTGACACACACACACACACACACACACACACACACACACACACACACACACACACACACACACACACACACACACACACACGCACACACACACACACACTGACCTCAGGCAACTAGCTTCCAGAAGCACATTGCCAGGGTCGATTAACAGTAGGTCTTGTGACTTGTCAGAAATCCAGAATGCTGGAAATCGGTAGGGCAGCAGCAAACAGATGTCAGTGGAACTGAAGGACATGCAGTACAGTACAATACTAGAAATAACATTCCAATTAGGCCAACATCTCAATCGGTTTTTCACACAGCCCCTATTCAGTCCTCTACTCAGCCTTTGTGCAGATCCATGACAACTCTTCTTCCTGACTTCATTTACACAATTCATTTTCTTTCAAATCAACCAAATAAAAATTAAAAAAATATCCACAAAAAAAACTTGATAAACAAAGCATTGTTGCATTATAGTATGCACTGGTTGCATTATAGTATGCACTGGTTGTACAATATGTGCTTTTGATCATGACAAAACAAGGCTGTGTTCAGTGCACTCTCCTGAGCTCTGTTGTGTTGGTGTTGTCTGTGTGCAGGTCTATGTGGGGGTAAATGCTGATGGAACTAACTGATTGTTTGGAGTGCTTGTGTTCCTCCCGCTGCATTTCTGCCTCGGCCTGGCTTTCTTTTTGTGTCTCTAATACCCTCGTAAAAAGATGTGACCTGATTATACTGCCCAGGAGGATTGTGGGAGAGCATGTGTGAGTGTGAACAATAAAGGTCTGCTGGCCAGACACTTGTCACTGCCAAAAGGTCAAAAGGTCAGGATTTATGACTAAACACACTTTTAAAATGCAACCTTATTCGTGACAACATTCCTGTATTGTGCCATCTAGATGTGCCAGTATTTTTAACCATTAGGGGCTCTCCATCATCATAACTAGTACAGTATAGCCTATTGTCTCCATCATAACTAGTACAGTACAGCCTATTGTCTCTCCTAATGCTTTAATAATCATAACTAGTACAGTATAGCATATTGTCTCCATCATAACTAGTACAGTACAGCCTATTGTCTCTCCTAATGCTTTAATAATCATAACTAGTACAGTATAGCCTATTGTCTCTCCTAAGGCTTTAGTATAGTATAAGTATAAGTATATATACTCTTTTGATCCCGTGAGGGAAATTTGGTCTCTATTTATCCCAATCTGTGAATTAGTGAAACACCCTCAGCACACAGTGAACACACAGTGAGGTGAAGCACACACTAATCCCGGCCCAGTGAGCTGCCTGCAACAACAGCGGCGCTCGGGGAGCAGTGAGGGGTTAGGTGCCTTGCTCAAGGGCTAACCAGTAGGCCACGGCTGCCGCTTTAATAATCATAACTAGTACACTACAGCCTATTGTTACTCCTAATGCTTTGTTCCCACAACAGGCTCCAGCAGCCTCTACCTGGATGTCCAACTCAAGTGGTGACGTAGCATGTGGAGGCGGGCGGGGATCAGAGGGATGCTGTGCGTCACAGTCTGTGTTTGCATTACAGTCTGCCTTTGGAATGACCACTGACAAACGCTCTCCTTATTTAACAAAGCAAAGGTAGAAATAGTGTTCCATTCTAGATCATCTTCAAATAGAGACATGGCATAGTCCTTAGATTCTAATTGCTCATTATGGTCGTCTAGTAGTCTGTTCTGGCTTTGCCTAAATGCAAAACTCTGCACAGTCCTGGGTATGAGAATAAGGGCCACGGACAGAGCCATACACAATTCTAACCAATCAACTACAATCAACATGTTTCTTCAAAAGTACAGAATGGAGGGCCATCATTTAATTGTTGAGCTGAAATATCAGCAGCCTTTCAACAGACTAGTGGACTCTAGCTTTCAAATGCATGTGCAGGGAAATTCAGTCTAGCATGGATCAACAATGACACAAAAGACCAATTCTGCCCAGTTCTAGTCAGAATAAAATCGATTTAAACACTGAAGAACAAGATGATTCAGTTCTATGATTTAAACACTGAAGAACAAGATGATTCAGTTCTATGATTTAAACACTGAAGAACAACATGATTCAGTTCTATGATTTAAACACTGAAGAACAACATGATTCAGTTATATGATTTTGATACAACCCATGTGTATGCTTACTAACCCAAATAATAAAATATTAACAAACTCTTTGGGTATACATGTGTGGCACTGACGTGCTAACATAATGTAATGCCTCTGACACTAGTGCAAGGAGTCAGATTTAAGGAAGACAAAGCACCTTATCAAAGTCCTCCTGGGTGGCCCGCATCTCCTTCCAGGTTTTGTTGAGCAGCTGGATGCAGATGCAGAAGAGTTCATCCAGCAGCCGGTCCTGGGAGAAGAAGACCGGGTGGTAGTGCGAGCCCGTCTCAGACGCTAGCAGATGGGCAGAGAGGAGGATGAAGGTCACGCTTCACAAGGGTCACAAAAATCACACACCCCCCCCCCCACACACACACACACACACACACACACACACAATGTACTCACGTGGTTCTCCAATGCGTAAGATTTCGCAGAGGATAAGTGTGAGCTGGATACTGCTGCGGGCAAATGGACACTCGTGCTTGTCCTCCCGACTGCTGTTCTCCAGAACAAACTGATGGAGGGAACAAGAGGCCGAGAAAAAGAAGAAAACAAAGTTACGCAACATTGATGTAGTGCTTTTGGCACAGTGATACACCACCTCATGGTCTTAATATTGCAACTGTAAATTCTTTCCTGACATAGCACCTCTAAAATAAACTGATTTGTGGAAGTTTTGTGAAGCTCTCAAACAACATTTGTCATAAACAAGTGGTGTGCTCACCCTGCTGAAAGCGTCAGGATTGCGGGAGGCAAAGTAGCCCATAGTGTCCAAAGCCAGGAGACCTGGAGGTGTGCGGTTCAGATCCTGCCCTGGGTTGCTATTGTTCTGTCAGAGAAATACAACAATTCCTCCTCAAGTCTATAAATAAAAATATGAATGCACCAAACATGTGGACATGGACATGAAACTTTGAGTTTGAAAAAGTTTGAAACTCACTGAATAAACGTCTTATGATTATGACCTTCTAGTGATTAAAAACAACAAGAATTGGTAATGAGGTGAGGTTTTTGCTCACAGAAAAGCCCAGCTTTTTAAACTCCTTTGCACAGAGGGAGCGCCGGCGCTCAGTACTCAAGCTGTTCTCGCTCTCCGTCTCGAATGCAGCCTGTCTCAGGGCATGCAGTATCTCCCTCTGATCCTGTAGGCGCACACACACACACACACACACACACACACACACACACACACACACACACACACACACACACACACACACACACACACACACACACACACACACACACACACACACACAAGCAGGGAGTGGGTACAGAGGCTAAACTGTGTGGACACTGCTGGAACATGAATGTAAATGTAAAATCAGGTTTCTAGGCCAAATATACTTGCATATACAAGGAATTTGGTCTCTGCATTCATCCCATCCGTGAATTAGTGACACACTCAGCACACAGTGAACACACAGTGAGGTGAAGCACACACTAACCCAGAGCAGTGAGCTGCCTTGCCATAGTGGCGCTCGGGGAGCAGTGAGGTGTTAGGTGCCTTGCTCAAGGGCACTTCAGCCGTTCCCACTGGTCAGGAATCGAACCGGCAACCCTTCGGTTCCAAACCCGAAGCCCTAACCAGTAAGCCACGACTGAGCTATGGGCCTATTGTGATTATGGACACAGTATTGAGATTACAGAAAAACAGTGACAGTTTGGTAAGGGAGTGACAATGGGAGAAGATCAGAGCTCATCTGATTTGGGTAAGAGTGACACGTAGGTGCTAGGTGGTCATCACAGTAGCTGATGATGTATTTCTGGACAGGGCAAGCAGGGCCCACCTGACTGTAGGAGTCGAGAGGCGTCCTCATGCGCGGCTCCAGCTGGTTAAGGGAGAGGGACTGCAGGACATACAGGTAGTGGGCCATTTCGTCCCCCACTGGACCCGAGCTGTGGATGATGTTCTGGACAGAGAAACAGAAGGCCAGCAAAGCTCAATAGATCACCATAAGAGCATTGGGACATTTCAGTGAAGAGTCTCCTTGGAAACGGAGGCCATCACATCTCTACAATCATGGTTTTGACGTGATTGAGGTTAGAGATAGTGTAAGCCTCACTTCCTAATGCCGTGAATGGAACAGCTGCGAAATGTTTAAATCCTGCTTGCCAGTCCCAGTGGTGATGCGAGTGGTAATGAGCTGAATTATAGGATTCAAATATTGCATCAATCTTTTTTACATGTGACACTCATGCTCAAATGAGGAGTTTACCTTGTAAATGTATTGGCGAAGGTTTTTCTTAGCAAGGAAATCAAACAGCTCCTGAAATCAGAGTAGAGGACACACACGGTCATACAGATGTACAATTCTACACTACAGGACTTTCAACATTGAGAAGACCACTGACCCGTCTTTTTTCTTCCCCAGCTGTTTGGAGCAATGCCATCAACAGGGCCATGGCTTTTGTCTGAATCTGCTGGTTTGTCCTGAGAGTAGGTCAAGAGAGACAGAGAGAGAGAGGGAGCAGGGAGCAAAGAGAGTATGTGTGTGTGTTTTGAGCGAGAGGTCAAAAGGCTAAGAAGCATCTAGAGTGCAGAGGCGCTTGCTGCTTACACCTGCAGGTGTAATATGAGCCTCTCCAGGGTGACCTCCTGCATGATGTGGTGGAAGAGGCTGCTGCTGCTCTGGACCATGCTCTCCAGGATGGCCAGTGAGACCTGTTGGATGGACGCGTCCAACGCCTTCGCATTCACAAAACTGGCGATCTGAACAGGGACACACAAGATGGAACAAAGGCATTCAACCAGGGTGCTGAAGGTACAACAGAGCAGCCCAAAACACAGAAGAGAAGAGACACTGAACACCTCAACATTTATAGCCACTTCCCACCTTCTTTATGAAGATTAAGGACAGGTTCTCCCATGATACAATCCCATGGTCCATCAGTTCCATGAAGCCCATCAGAGTATGAGTCATAATGACAGCAGACCTTCAAAAGACACAGTTGACCGTCTGGTGTTAGAGAGTCAGGCAAGTCTACTGTGCCATCTTGTGGCAACAACATGTATTGATATGCCACATCTGATCTTTTCATAGAGTGCTCTGTCATAAAATGAACACAACTGAACTGAACAGAGTTAACACACTTCCAAGTACATTAAAAGATTTGACTAAACTCACTCATTATGGTCTTCCACAATCTTCACCAACAGGGAGTGTCCATCACGATTGATAAATTCCTGGGCAAACGTGACGTCCGTTGACAAGGAGGCCAGCTGCTTCAGCGAATCACAGCGCACTCCTGAGTCTGAGCTCTGTATGCCCTTAAACAAGTCTTCAGCACAGCGGCTCTAACACACACACACACACACACACACACACACACACACACACACACACACACACAAGAATCAGGAGTTTATCCTCAATGAAAGGGGTAAACTACAAAACATGGTTAGTGCCCCAGAGCCTGAAAGTGCTCAAATTTGGCAAACATTTTTGTTGAATGTGCTTTCTTTTAACTTTTTTTGGTAAACATTTCATATTATTTGCTTGAAACTGTAAATAAAACAGATGAGACAACTGCCACAAACATCCTCTGTTCACCAAATCTGAATGCACCTCTTGCTCAATATACTTTAAACCAAGCTTCCATGACATTTCAAGCTATTCTATTCCCCATTTGCTTAATTTAGCTCATCCTGAAAATGTGCAGGCCATGAAAACATGCATACATGCAGCATGTTTGTACCCATGACAACATAAAACAACCGGCATACAGTTATACAGTTGTATGATAAATACTGTATTGATGGGACTTCAGTGTTATGTTCCTGTATTAGAAGACTTACAGGGGCCTTGGTCAAGCGTAGAATGCTGCCATTCTTAATGTCCAGACGATTCTAGAAGAAACACACGGTTGCAACATGGTTGAGCAAAAAACAAACAAAATGTCAAGAGCACCCAAATGGACACAACAGCATCTATGGTCAAGATATCCGGAGGAGGACAGCAAATACAACAAAGTGAAAATGAGAACAAAAGGGAGAAATAGGACAGAGGTAACACCCATACCCAAGTTCCTGTGACTTTGGAATGCCTCCAACGTTGCTTAAAGAACCAACACTATTTTCCTCTGATTTCTTTAACTACACCTTAGTTCTACACCTTGCCACCAACTTACATAACAATTGGGTTGACATTTGTTGTGTAATTCCTGCTTACAGATAGACAAACAAAGACAAACAACCCAACAAAGTGCACTGAAAACAGCAGCTCCTTGGTGGAGGGGGCAGGGAAAGAGCCATGACTTACAGACTCAGTGATGTAGGTCTGGACACCGTCTGCATACTGAAGGGCATAGTTGTCTGGGCCCTGCAGATTCCACCTACAGGAGTGCATATTGACAGGCATTTCTATTACATATACTGAACAAAAAAACAATAGTTTTTCATGAGTAGAGGTAAAAGATAGAAGACTACTTCCATGTACACAAGGTTTAGTTCTCTCAATTTTTGTTCAGAAAGTTTACTTTACTTTACACTTTAGCCCAGAGGCAACTGTTGGACCTTCCTGCAGTGTGCATGCCACCTGTACACTCCTCCCAATCTTTGGGTGACACTGTGATGTGTGATAAAACAGCACATTGTGGAGTGGACTTTTATTATGACTAGTCCAAGGCACATCTGTGGAAAGCTCTGCAATGATTCTTAATCAGACTCTTGATATGCCACACCTGTCAGGTGCTGTATTATCTTAGCAAAGGTGAAGTGCCCACAAACACAGAGTTCAACAAATTTGTGTACAACATTTGAGAGAAATAAACCTTTTGTGTGCCAAAACAAATCATACCTTTTACTACAATTTGTGAAAAATAAGTGCAAAAACAGTGAAAAAAAGTGCTGCGTTTATATTTTTGTTCAGTCTAAAATTAACCAGTGTCCATTACATAACTCACTACATTAGGCTAAAGAATAAGACATGAATATTAACGCTCAAAGTGCTGTATAAATGGCGCATATCACAGCAATCACACACGCCATGCACTCACCGATCACAGACTTCTTTAATGACAGCACTAAGGGGCTTTTTCTGGTGGGAGAGAAACAGTACAACACTGATTTGGACCATATAAAGCACCCGCTCATATAGACAACAAGCCTTTAAATAGATCCTGGCTGAATCATGACTTCAACTGGGAATGTACACAGTCGCGGAAGGAAACAGCATAAAGGACAAGCTACTCCCATGTCTGCAACTGAGCTACCCTTTCATTTGTGGTCAAACCTCTGGTCAACCAATCTTAGATTTTTAGTGTACTGTGGTACACCAATCAATGCTCTATAATTTGTGGTCTGACGAGCGGTCATCAAATTATAAGGTTTATGGTAAAGTTAGTGTGTGGACTGGGGATGTTGAATAAAATATGTGAGATAATTATTGTTTACCCAACAGTAATAACACCCACATCATAATAAATAAATTGCATTATCTCCTTTGTGGAAACAGCAAGAGGAAAAGGTGATGACAGGGATCAATTACCAAGGTAAACTGCAAAAAGTAGTTCATCATAAAACATTGTTCATTAGCTTCATTTCATCTGAATGGGATTTTTCAGAGATATACACAACCCAAGACTCTTTCAAAAAACCCTGCTATTACAAGTTTACAGCATTAACTTGTGTGGAGGTATGGCAACAATAGTGCTCTTAGGCGACATAAAACAAACACATAATATGCACTATCCATATAATTAATACCAATGGAATACGCATCATAATCAACTAAACATGGTTATGCGTTTGCTCAAAAACTATCTACAACTGCTTACCAAAGGTCTTCCTACAAAGGGGATAATTAACACATGAAGCTTAGCTTTGTGTTCTACATCATTTTGGCCCTTTGAAGGGCCAACTAGATCACAATAATCAAAAGCTCACCTGGTCCAACTGAATAAGTTGAGGGTAGGCCCCTGGCATTTGAATCGCGATCTTCACTATGTCTTTCTGCTGAGGCATCCTGATGGCAATGGTCTTATTATGTTTGAGCCCTGGGTAATAACACATTCACAAACAGATTCTCAACAGATTTCAGTTGTAATTGAATAATTGAATATATATATATGTGTGTGTGTGTGTGTAATATATAATACACAACACAAATGGATGAAGTACATGAAATCTAAATTCATCAATTTCAATTTACAATTACTCTGAGATAACATGACTTGAGTAAATGATGTGCTAAGCAATAAGACAACTAAACTAATCAGAACAGATGAACACTGGGCATGAGCCCCTATTACAGAAAAAACTAAATATGGACCTTTGAATTTGAACGGAGCTTGACTTGGTAAATCTACCAGAGGGGTGTATAATCCTTCACCTAATATGGTAGAGGGACCAGCATATCAGCTCTGTCAGATGCAACTTCATGTTAATCTTCTGTGCTTTTTACTTTTACAAATTTAAAATAGGGGAAATATTTTCATTAGCATTAAGTCCTTAATATTATATTTGTCAATGCACTAGGCTAAATATTAACCTTTCCTGGCAGTATAGCACCTTAGGCAAGGTTATTTATTGGTTTAGATGTTATTATGCAAAGATATTTATGAAATAGAATATAACCAGGGGTGTCACAAATATTTTAAACAATCTGGGTGATTTCTCCATGTGATAATCCGAGAGATTGTTTGTCACTGATTACATTTTAAGTAATCTACTGATTAATCCAATTTTTCAGGCTGTGCTGCAGTAGGCCAACTACCTAAAGTAATCCTTTCAACACTGACAACCCTCACACTCCAGCATCTACACCAAAACCTACACACTCTTTCACTTTCCAAAATGAACTGCAATTTGTCTCTGTTAAACAATCTCAACACCTAATTTTAAGAATGACTGGACCTGAGTGTGTACTTCCTCATCATGGAGGAAGTAACAGTGTAGCCTAATGATTGCCAAACAAACCTCCAGGGTTGCATGTCTCAAGTCTCAACTCAAGTCTTTCCATATGTTTGGATATAGTGCAGTGAGAATGATCGTCATGTCTCAGCAAGCTATAAAGAGGAAACTTAAGGGTGTAAACTACATGTGAGAGAGAGAGAGAAAAGAGTAGGCTACTGACCACAACCAGCTAGAACTTCCAGTTTCTGAAATACTTGCATGCATGCATTTAACACTCACCACTGCTCAAGAGTTACCCAATAAGGGTGTTTGTTTACGGTGGAGACAACAGAGAAAAGCCTAGTTACTAGTAGTAACCCATAAAGTATAACTTTGTGCAGACTCCCATTCCTGGCATGTTCCAACAAGTAGCACTAGCACAATGACGCCAAGATCGAAGATCAAGTCCTACATAATGTGCGTTTCTGTCTTTGAGTCACTGTATTTCTCCACCTAAGACACACATGCAGGCCAATGGTGGATATCATATTTTTTATGCTGACGAACAGAATTTTTTTGACGCAGGGATATCCAAAAACTGCTGGAGGAATCCCAGCTCTGGCCTGGCCTAACTTATTAAAGCGTACAGGTCAGGCAACGGACTAATTAACTTCCCCCCGTGCCCTTATAGAAGCCAACAGTTATGTCCCGAGACTTTTACAGTCTACGGTTTAAAATGTATTAATACGAATTAATATAAATCTGGGGAACTAAAATATGCGTCACCCTGAATAACGTTAACGCATGGAAAGCCGCTGTGCTGCTGAGTTTCACTGCAAGTTCTCGTAGGTCACCGACAAAAACAGAAAACTTAAAACAATACGTTTTAACTGTAGGCTACTAAGGGGTGGTATTATGCTCAAATTCATGCCATTTTTTGCGGCAAAAAGCCGATGACGCGAAATTATGGGGATAGCATACAACGAATTTCACAGTGGTATTTAGGCTAACGTTGGCTACTCCGCGTTTCTTTGAAACCTACCTGTTCAAACTTTTCCCGAAGAAGTGCGCGTTGTAAAGTCAAGCCGCATTCGTATCCTTCAATGTAAGTAATGAACGACGATCTTACCGTTAACGTACCGTATCCAAATATTGTTGTGATGTACAGTATATTTACAATTTAGAAGAGTAATTGATTGTTTTCGCAGTTCCGGGTTGAGTGGGAGTTTTACCCGCCCCCAATAAGTGCAGCAGGGAGGGACCGAAGAAAATGCTCGGCTTGCCATTCTTGGAAATAGTTCTCTGGACTGAAAGGAGCAGGCCTTTCATTCTTTAACAGAATATTAGGCCCTACATGAGTTTATAGGATGAAAGTGATAGCCAAGGCCACAATATGTCAATAGCAACCCCGTCCGTCCAGATTCTGTGATTGTCAATTTCTGAGAAGTACGTGTTTGATTCTCAGAATATCTGAAGTAAAACCAGCATGCAACTGGCATAGGGACACAGATCCAAAGAGATCATAACTTTCAATAAAATAAAAAAAACTTGCTAAGCCAGGCTTCATTGTCTGTAATACATCTGATTAGCCTTCACTGCCCATCCTACAGAGAAATTGTCTATGGTAGCCTACTGTGAAAACATAGCCAGTCAGTTGTCAGTGGTTCTTAACCTTTTTCCAGTGATGTACCCCCTGTGAAATATTTTTTTCCGCCAAGTACCCCCTAACCAGAGCAAAGCATTTTAAGTTGAGAAAAAAAGACTTAAAACCGAGTACTATACGGAGCCCCTAAGGGGACATGAGCAAAAAAAAAAATCTAAAGTTTAGTTTCATGTGCTCACGTGAAACTTTCATGTGCGCACCTTAGGGGCTCCGTAGCACTGTGCCACCAGTGTCTAATTTATTAAACGTTGGAACTGATAAACACCAAAAAAATCAAACATTTGGGAAAAAACTATTTTCAACATTTTAAATTTTAATAGTCCATGACTACATTTATTGCAAATGATTCAAACTAATGTAGTGAAAACAGTGACCATATAACCATTTAAAACTCCAACATGAACCATTTAAAACTTCATAAATATGCAAAACATATGCAACATTCTCTTGAACTATAAATATGATTTAATATTTATTAATTGTTTTTAGTATTTCTGCATGGATTCTACTTTTTAAATATGTATATTTTAAAATGTCATGTACCCCCAGGGGTACGCGTCCCCCATTTGAGAACCACCAAGTTAAATTACAGTAATATTCTAACCTTACCATTGCCATTGTGGCCCTTGAAGAGAGTTGCTTCATGGTGCACAAGGAATAGGCAGGATTCCCCATAGTTTTCAGTTTGGTTGTCAGGTAAGTTTCATTCTCATTGCTTGTTAAATCTTTCATTAGAACCCAAGAGATGCTCAGCACACCACTGCGATTCATCCAAGCAATAACAGTGGGCCAAGGGGCACGATCTTGCACCATACATTACGTAGTACTGAGCGTAGACTGTAGTGCTGTGGGGTCTAACATGCAGTCCTGAGATCTGAAGCAGTCATGGCAGGTGTGACCCAACCGTGAGGCCAGCACACAAACACACTTAATCAACATAAACATAAGTGTTATGTCCCCAAGATGCAGGTGGAAATCATTAAGGGGGAAATTTGGAACCCACCAGCAAGTCTGGCATTTTCAGTCCATATGGTTTTGCTGCTCCAACTAAAATCAGGGCTGCAGAGTTCTGGGATGAAATAATGACATAAGGGGCTGGCCTAACATACTTCTTTCTACTTGTTATATAATACGAAACACTGTTATGTCCCAAAAAATATTACATTTACTTTTGTGAAACATCTTAGGTTTAGGTAATTTTGACTGAACTAGACTATTTAACTTTCATGACCTGCAATAGAATGTTTTGGCTTAGGCAACAATCTCAGGCGCAAAACCACATGTACCACCAACACATGTTTAGTGAACCTCTCCCCCAAATGTAACATGCTGATGCCAAGCACAAAAGCGTCACACTTAATAGTAAGCCGCAAATTAGTTGAGCTCAGATCAGATTGATCACGATAACTGTTTAACTTTAAATTTAACAGCGATTTCATTCATTCTTTCATTAAAATCCTCAATTTTCCTTAAAACTACAACAGAAAACAAAGGACAGCGGTGCAGTTCAAGTGTTTAATGCGTTAACTACAGAATGCATACATACAGGAAATAAGTAGCAAGAACTAAAGGCAACTATAAAGTACTACAAAATACAACACTCGGACCAATACATTTACAAAACATTCAAAATCCTTACAAAATGGGCTGTATTGGTCCATCTTTTGTTCAGCAATTTGGATCTTTGTACAAATTCAAGATTCAAATTACCATCAAATTTCTGAGTATTCCACAATTTTACACGTGCCTGGGAGAACCTATAATTCCCGCATTTTAAAACGGTGCTACCTTTACCCCAATCCAGCACTCTAAAATCACACCTGTCCAGCTTCGTTGAGATCTCTACACTGCCTGCTCTCCAAGAACAATAACCAAACAGAAATTAGGCAGCTTTCATAAAGTACCACCATAAAGTTTCAAAACAAAAACAAATCAGTCTTGAAGACAAAAAAACCTAAAATCAATGGTTGGGGGTCTGGGAGAAAGTCAATATTGTATTGGTGCATGCTGATGTTTTCTCTGTCATGTAAAAATTAAAGTCTATCAGATGGCTTGGGCAAAAATCATCCTTCGTAGTCCCTTTTAATATTTACAATGTGGCTTCAAAACTTTATTTAACAGCATGGCCTCATGACATAAATAAAAGAAACTTTCGTTTTTTTTTTCTGTCCAAAAACAAACAAAAAAAACCTTTGATCTAAATGGGGGAAGAGGGAGAAAAAAAAAAGTCCCAGTTTAATTCAGTGCTGACAGTGATGATGACGGCATCAGTGTGAGAGTTAGTGGGTTGGGGTTGGTTCTCTTCGACCTCAGAGATGGTGGCTGTACAGCCTAGCTGGCCCCTGTGCCCTCCATCACCTGCTGGGCCTGCTTCTGCCCCATACAGCACTGAGCCACCGACTGGAACAACCTGTAGAGTGAGGACATGAGCATGAGCATGATAGACCTCTAGGAAAGTAGGTTTCAAGATAGAAGAATGACCATTATGCTTAAGTGTGGTCAAGTCAGATGTTATGCGTGCCCCTCATTCCATCTCTATCTGTGTTCTAACATTCTAATGTTGTGAAGGACACTTCCTCAATTTTTAACACTGTGGTTAAGTCAGACATATGACTCCTCCTCAGTCTCACACAGGAGTTATTAACGGCACCTACTTCTCGATCTCTGGAGCGCAGTGGACAAAGTCGTGGCTCCAGAACTTAAAGGCCGGGTTCTTGATGAGCTCAATGAAGGTGATGAGCAATCCCCATGGATGCGGCCTGTTCACAATCAGCCTCTCCAGCAGGACCCTGCACAGGACAGGAAGACAGTCATGTCTCTGCTTACTGGAATGATCTCTCTCACACACACACACACACACACACAGGCATAGACAGACATAGACAGACATACACAGACGCGCACACTACCTGGTGATTTGCTCCTGAATAGCCTCTGTGTTAGCTTCAGCAAACAAGTAAAGCATGGTGCAGCTGAAGTAATGTGTGTGGCTGTTCGGGTAGCGGAGCTGGTTGGCAATTGCGTTCAGGAACAGATAGCGGCCTGTAAAATAAGGATATGGGTCCAGGTGAGAGACGTGGTGGCCAGTGACAATCCATCAGAACATCACCTTACTGGAGACACTTAGTATGAGCACAGCCGGAGACCTACCCTCAGTGTCCAGGTCCACAGCAAGGTTCTGGAAGATGTCCATGTGTGCAGAGTGTGTGATGGTGCTCATAGAGGGGGTGCTGCCCTTGTTGTGAATGTGAGCGATGGCCTGAGTGCCCACATACAACACCAGCGCATTGATCAGCTGAATATTGTAGCGATTGCCAGGCTCATTGGACACCTGTGTAGAGGTACAAAAACATGAGAGCTAAAGCATGCCCAAAGCCAAAAAAAGATGTACTCCTTTCTCACAATACATTCACACACTCAAACAAGACAGTCTACTTCTACAACACAAACAAAGAACACTTGCCCAAAGAGTAAAAAATTTAACCTGGTCTAAGGATGTGTCGCTTTGCTGTAAGTGCTTCCAGGGACCCAGAGTGGCGCCCCCTACCTGCAGGTTGCTGCGCAGCTCAGAGAGGAAGGTGACAGGAGAGCGCGTCTTCAGGTAGGAGTCCAGATCCTTCTTAAATTGGGAGGGCATCACTCCAGTAAAGTTAGTGAGGATGCGTGGAGCAATGTTAATTTCACTCAACATGTCCACCTAGTAGGGAGAAAGGGGGATTGAGAATGTGAATCCACTCATACCGGCCACTTCATCATTTTTATGGGCACTAAAGTGACCACACAGATTCCTTTGGAACGAGCAGATGCTAAGCTGTACAGGTCATACCTTCAGATTGGGGGTGAAGGGGTCTGGAAGTCTCATGTTGCGAGGGAAGGCACTCAGGATCAGGTTTCGCAGCTGGATGCAGTTGGGAGGGATGACGTCACAGAAGCCATAATGGTAGTCACACAGAAATTCTGGGAAATCATGGAGCAGGACCAGAAGCACACGGAGAGTGCCCTACGAGTACAGAGCAGACATGGCTCCATGTTAAATCACAGCTTATCACGAACACAAAGCCCATTGCTGTCCTTAACAAGCATGTATTCAAGGAAGTGTGTATATTTAAAAGATGTTAATGTGACAATTTGGGTTGTACCTTGTACAGGATTTGCATAGGTTTGTTGAGCTCGACATTCCTCAGGAAGGGGGCTAAGTACTTGAACAGATCAATGAGCAGCTGGGCATACATAGGCCAACCCTGAAAAACACAACACAAATGATGTAGTGGAGGAAGAGAACACATTTATTACTATGAAAGAATTCATGTTAACCAGCACTGAAAATGTACCTTCTGCTGTGGGGTGTGTGCTAGCATTCTGGCAATGAAGATTCTGTGAGAAATCAGCTCCAGCCATGCGTAGACAAAGCCAGGGGCTTTTGTAGGCCTCAAGATGTGAAAGGTATTGCTGTGGAGTAAAGCACACACACATATTAGTCATGTGGCCCAACCTGTAACTGTGGGCTGGTATGTGCTGGTGTGTGGGGTGCAGCATGGTGCTCACCAGAAGGCAGTGAGGGTCTGGAAGTTGATGGTCTCCAGGACGTGCTCAGGGGCATTGAGCTCCAGCAGCAGCATGATGAAGATGCGGTGGTAAGGCAGCTGCTGGAACTCCGTCTGTCTCACATCATGGTCCTGGATCAGAACACCGACCACAATGCCGAGCACCTGCAAACCACACACAGCACAGTCAGGACACATCCGGCTGCAGCCTCCGCAAGCGCCTACATTTGCATCAATCACTGCACGACTGATTTGGAATATCAACAAACTTGTATGTAACATTTCTAAGGAATCTATTGTTGTGCTTGGAGTGCTATTTTCTGCCTTTCTATATTCTGTTGTTGCCAATACCTACTGTATATTTCTCATTCCCTTTTATGTCAAAACTATGCAATACTTAAACAGTGGGCACTTTTTACCCCGCAAAAGATGGTCCTTTACCTGCATACAAAACATCTAAATAATTGAAACATCACACCCCTCCCCCCCTTACTTTGTTGAGCAGGTTGATCTTGGTGACCGTGTTGGTGGCCTCTCCAGAGTGTTTGACCAGAAGAGCGATGAGGCGCACAAAGGCATCCAGGTTGTGGTAGCATTTGGCTCTGATGATGGCTGCGCTGGCAGCAGGGTTGTGCTGCTGCTCTGCTTGCGCCCGGTAGCTGATCTCCACACACATCTCAGTGCAGAGACGGAAGAAGCGCGTGATCAAGTCATCCGTCTTGAGAATGCCCTGCTGGTGCATCTGGGGGACGCAAGAGGCAATCGTTAAAAAAAAAAAAAGCCTTCTGATGGGCATCATCAGCAGGTCACGGACAAACAGTCAATACATGTAACTTGTATTCTTGTACTCTAGTCAGTGTTCATGATTAATTTAAAACCTTATACACGTCATACTAAAATAGATATTCTTTTGGGATTTCACAAGCAGTGTACCTGGCCCACAAAAGCAGAGAAGGCTTTGGTACTGTCCCGGCCGGCGGCTGCAGAATGGTACAGGTTGACCCACTCCCTCAGCAGGTACTCGGCCTTCTCTCGGAGGCCTGGAGGGTCATCGTACTCAGATGCCTGGGAGATCCCAGAGTGCATCATGAAGTTGGGACCGCCGTGAGCACGGTCAATCATGGCTTCATAGTTGGAGCGGACCACATCCATCAGCTGGGGCAGCCTGGGATACAAGACACCCTTTAACCTCATGACAACTCTTAAAAGGTCATGTGAGCATTATGTGGATGTGCTTGTATGTGCAATGCAGGTTCATCTGTGTGTGTGTGTGTGTGTGTGTGTGTGTGTGTGCGCACGCGCGTGTGTGTGTGTGTGTGCGCTCACCCTTCTGGGGCATTAGCTCTGGAGTGGGCGCTGGTCCTCATCAGGGTCTCGATGGTGTGAAAGAGGTCGGCCTCTGTGATGTGGCTCACGCTGCGCTCATCTACGAGCAGCAACTTGACCAGCTGCATGGCGAATGCCACTGCCATGTAATGCAGCCCGTTCTCCATCGACTACAACACACAAAAGGACACGGTATCAGTCATCAACATGAGCACAAATGCACTCTGTGCCACTCAACATCCCTCATGAATATTTGCTATGGTGCTGAATTCAATGAGGAGTTTCACCTGTGCCAGATGCAGGTCATACTGCTGCATGTTCACCAGGTGATTCCTGATCAGCAGCTCCACTGCCTCCACATTGTATTTGTACTCGTCACGGCATTCAATCAGGCATCTGTTATTGGGATGGGGACAGAGGCAGTTAAAACAGGCGCACTGTAGCACGACAAAGATTGCGGTCAGGCAGGCCTTCAACCACTTATCAACTGGACTGACAAAAATCAACTACAAAAACAGTCAAAACAAGTTGGTTACGTCATGAAGCATGCTTGTTTGCAATAACTAGCCGATTCAATATAGAAACATTCTTTCTAGATTCATGGAGTAGCTTTTTGTGTGATGGGGTAAAACCAGCACAAATGAACAACTCTGCATCATTGCAATGTAGGTTGCAAGCAGAGACCAGTGTGGAAGCACATCTTCTGTATGCAGGCATGTGGAAAGGAAATGAGTGGAAGGAAACTCGGCCTTGTTCACAAAACTAAATTAACCATGAGCTGCGGCTGTTTAACAGTCTAAAATTAGCTCATTTCCTTCCAACTGAAATTCAAGTTTAGTTGAAACGCAAAATATTCTATTACTTAACTATTCAACACATTGACTAATAGAAAAAAAATCATATTGATCGATCATCTAAGTCATCTAATAGTTAGGGTTCCAACACGTGTCAAAAGATACAATTAACATTCAGTATTGGCCAATACGAGCTCTGCTACAAATGCCACCCACCTGGTGATCTGCTTGTTGCACCACTGTGGGCCGTAGGCCCGTCCATCCTGGAGTGCTTTGAGCACCAGCAGGTGGCATTCTCTGTAGCGCAGGAGCAGGTCTGGATCTGCACCACTGGTGGCATCCAGCAAGCCCTCCACAGCCTGAGAGGAACACACAAACCCAATGAGACACTACTCTCATATATATGAGACTACACTTTTAAATGACATCAAACAGGAAATTACACAAGGCATCAGGATGGCCATATCAAATAAGGCAAAAGCATGGTCATATCAAATTAAACACCTAACTTATATGTAGGCTATATGACAATATGCTTTATAAAGGGCCCGTTCACACCGGGAATAATAACTATAACAGTAATAACAGGGCAAAAACAACAGTTATTGTTCCTAGTGTGATTTTTTAAGACTTCAGCATTCTTGACTGTCTCATACACCAGGCCCTGCTCACTGCATTACTGTTCTGAAGCACCAAACGCGCCTCATTTGATGTAATATACGTCTCTGACTCACACCCGTATTTACAACAGTTCCAAGAGAGCTTTCCATCGTTAATTACAAAGTTAAGGCCGTTTTCATGTGCACAGACACCTTAAAAAAAGACTGCCTTTGTAGACCTGTTCAAATAAAGGCTGACCTTCTGGAGCAGGCCCAGGGCGGCGATGCCATCACGGGAGTTGCGTGCGAGCACCACGGCCTCCAGCAGGCTGCGCAGAGCCTGGGTCTGTGGGTTCATGGCCAGGGCTGGGGGGATGGCATGCAAGTGCTGCTCCAGATCTGCAATGCACTTGTCATAGATCTGAGCCACGTCATCAGTGGCCCATGCCTGCTGCTGTAGGACACAAGCAGACAGAGACAGCATTATGGATGGATCATTTTCAAACTTAGTAGTGAATTGTAAAACAAATCTTAAAGGGAAACTTTGCAGGATTAGCTATATTTCCCCCTCTGCTGGAGAAATTGTGCATTATGCTATTTCAAACTGTGGAAAAAGGTAACGATAAAGCACATGGATTTGTTTACAAGCTAGCGAAACGGTTAGCATAAGTTCGGCAGAACAATGTGGATGTTACAAGGTAAGAAACACGATTTAAAACGAGTTTCTTGTTTCTCACTTCTCTTTCCGGGACGGTAGCCTCAATGTTGCAAGGTTGGTTTTCCGCCTGGGGACGCTAGGGGCAGCGGGGAAAGTCATTTTCACCGGAACAGGTCATTTAACCATCCAAAATATTTTTAAACGGGTTTATTACGTTGAAATACATGCCAAGTTCCCCTTTAACTAAAAAAACATTAACTTGTTTTTATCAGTAGTCTACATGGCAGTATGTAACATGCTACCAGAATATGTTGGTAATGCACTAAAAGTGGTTTGCAAGCCACAATTAAACAACAAAAGATTAATTAAATTATCGAATAATTCCCAGTATAAACTCTTATTTTTGATTAAAATACCCATTCATGGTTAGTACCACTTCTCAACTGAAAGATTCAACACATGACATGATTGGGTCTCTTAGCATGGAGTGACAGGGACGTGAAGAGCAGCTACCTTCATTGGTTGGGCCAGGAATCCTGTGGGCTGAGACAGATCATTGCTTGGGAGGAAGCCAGGGACATTTCGGGCAAACTCCTCATAAACAGCCAGCTGCTTTGGGTCCACACCACCCACCTGAGGTAGAGAAGGCACAGAGACCACTGAGTATGTCACAGCCTACAGAGGGACCGTTTAGGACTCCAAAACCAGTGGAAAGAATGAAAAAGCAAGGATGGCAAACAATCAACAGACTAAAAACAATTAGGTATATATAAAAGAACTTGCTTAATCATATCAGAATTATTGGTCAGTATTGTTGAAAAAGCTTGACCATTGAAGTTACTGCATTAACTTTTTGGTGGCCATTTTATATTGAGCTATTTAAGCTTGATTTCTGAATAATATAATATAATATAAATCCAGGAATAAATAGGCAAATATGATGAAATGTAATCAAATAAAAATCTAAAATAGGGCATGTAAGTACTGCTGTTTCCTGCACTGTGTAAATGTTGTGCATGATGCTGCTGAGCGTGTGCTGCTCACCTTCAGTCTGATCTGCTCGGGCATGCGCTCGGCCTGGTAGGTGAGCACCACGGGGTCGCAGTAGCGCCGGCCCTCCTGGCGGGCATGCTTCCTTAATTCAAACTCCTGCTCAAGTACAGAGGCAACAGCACATAAGACATCGCCACGATTTCAAATGGGACACACACGTTCAGACCGTTTGGAAGGCTCGAGAGCACTCACTGTGGCCAGCCGTTTGTCCATCTCGGGACCGGCCTTCTCCACGGCTGTCTTCTGAATGAAGCAACAAGCCAGCTCGCAGTTGTCCTGGGCAATGCGAGCGGCCGCCTCCTCCATCATCTCTCTCTGCTGAGGGGTGGGAGCCTGGGGACAAGAGGGTAGCCATTAAACAGGCAGAACATTCTAGAAAACAGCCCAAAAACTATGGCTGTTTAAGTATATAGTGCAGATAACGCAAAAACTCAGTGCACTGAAAATACCCGGATGACGCCCTAGTAACAGTAAAAGAAGTTCATTGTGGAACAATGGACACTACCCACACTAAACAGGTGTCCTTTTCGGTAAGTGTATAAATAAATAACATAAAATGTTCCTTTTCGGACAACACTAACCATTGAAATGTGGGCACTACGAAGTAAGTGCTCAGTGCACACTAGAAGTACTGGCGGAAGTATGCGGTTTGAGACACATCCTATATCTTCCTGTGTGCGCTGTGTTTGTGTGTGTGTGTGTGTGTGTGTGTGTGTGTGTTTAACACACCCTAAGTGCTGCAGCAAAGCTGTTCTTGAGGTTGGTGGCGATGCTCATGAGGAGTGGCTCTCTACAGGTGATCATAGCCATGCCGGCGGTCAGGTTGCGCATCATGTGATGGGCAGCCACCCGCATGCGGGACTCCTCCGAGTCCAGTGCAAAGTCCTTCCTGACGATCTGCTCGCAGGTGGTCATGGCGATCTTAATGGAGCGGTCCACCACAGGGTGCACCAGCTCCTGCACAGCGCGCTCGATGGACTGCCGCACACACTGCTTCAGCTGAGGGTGGGCCTGCAACAGGGGGATCTGGGAAACACAAACATGGAACATGCAACTCACACCCGACATCGCTTTTGCACTTTAAGTGAGCATGATTGCTAATTAAAACTATACTGCTCAAAAAAATTAAGGGAACACTTACATTTTTCCACAATTGTTAAAACCTTCCACCCTTTTCTCCATTCTCAAACTACATTCACAGAGTGTCTGACAGTTCTTGCAAAATGAAACAATCGCCTCAAAAGTTTTACTTGTGCTCAGAACCAAACAGTGTCAGAGTACCTATCCAGTGTATGATTGAAGTGTTCCCTTAATTTTTTTGAGCAGTATAGTTTAAACACGTGTTTATTTCAAGCCACCATTCTGGTTTCTCCGGCAACTAATGCTGTATAACTATGACACTCATATTGACTGGAGCAGTCAGTGTGTAGGTGCTCACATTGATGTTGATGTTTATGTGCGGGGCCAGCCCTGCTAGGGCATACACATTGATGTCATGGTAGCTAAACTGAGGCGTGGGGGGACCGGTAGCGGTGCAGGCTGTGGTAGTGGCCGGAGCTGAGGGAGCAGCTGCAAACAGAAGAGATTCTGCGGTTACAAAAACACAAAGAAGAACACTATCAAGGTTAATACAGAAACAGGGCAACAATGTACAACAGACAAGAGAGAAAAAGATGTAGGTAGCAACAGATATCAAATATCATAATGGACATTCCCAGAGCATTCCAAATTAAATGAACAGGTCAGAGTGACTTAGAGCAGTTGGATATTGTTGCTTACCTGTAGTACCTCCTACAGGCAACATCTCTTCAGGCGGCTTGGTCTCCTTCTTTGGTGCAGACAGCTGCTCCTCCAGGTTCTTCAGTGTGTCCTTGTCCTTCAGCAGGTTCCCCGGCTTCAGGTCGTTGATGTCCAGTGACAAGTTCTTACACAGAACCTCAATTTCAAACTTCAGGTTCAACTGAGGGGGGGAGAGAGAGAGAGAGAGAGACAATACAGATGAGCTTCACCTGCCCTGTGATAAGGGAACCCAGCATGTGTGTGTGTGCAAAACTCAAAGCTGTAAAACCTTTAAGTCGTGTTCCTGATGCAGCTCTGCCAGTACATTCATAATGGCCATTGTCCAAGGATTCAGGGGTCTGAAGACCTTCAAGAGAGAACAGATGGGTTAAACTCTGCTTAATGCTCATTGGATCATTCCAAATACACACACTGCATGACTGGAACTGTGGGAAATGCCTTACCACGCTGCGGAGGCTGGACTCAAGGACTTTGGCAACAAATGGTACCACATACAGCAGCTCCTGCTGGCCTTTGACATAGGCCTCAAGCAGCAGTGATTTCAATTCCAGATCCTATAAGAGAAAATAAACATTAGATCACCTATCTTACAGCAATACAGAGGGAGTTCCTTGCCTTTCATGTACAAGCAGGCTTCAGTGACATGCCCACCTGATATAAGATGGGCTTGTTTTTTGCAAGAGTAATCATCCCCAGCCAGTGTCCCAAGTTCTTCAGCAGGGAGCGATCAGAAAAGTTAGCAGCTGCCTTGTCAGAGGTAAGAAGGACCTGAAAGGCAAAGCAAGGTTGAATGAGCATTTCCATTTCAATATCCTTAAAAGGCACACATGCAAAAACAGAATAAAAGAAAAAGGATTTGCCTATAACAACATGGCTCACCTTGATGTTCCGGTAAGTCTCATTCAGAACCATCTTCACAAACTCTGGGTTCTTCAGTGTATCCAGGAAGTTAGAATACAAGCTGTGGAAATTTGGCTCAATGCTGACCCTCTTCATGACTAGGTACTGAGATACCCAGGGCATGAACTCCTCCTTTACGGTCTCCTTTAGCTCCTCAACCTGCAATATGGGGAACGATAAAGTAGCTTAAGAACCATGCAAAACAAGCAAACATCCTTATCTTAATGGAAACCAATACTGTATGGCAGAAGCACCTTTTGGGACATGTTGGATTGAGAGAGGTTGTTGAAGATGAAGGCAATTTTCTCTTGCACATTCTCAGGTGGCTCTACAATCCTCTCTGTTTGATCAGTGGCCACCAGCAGTGTGTCAATGTTTGTTGTATTTATAGAGGGCTGAAAAAAAAGAACAAAAACAGAGTTCATACAGTCACCTAGCAACGGGGACGCTGGCTGCTCAAGCCACTCCGTCTGACTTGTTTTTGTTTGGATTGTTTATTTACCATTTTATTGTTGATTATTTTTCCTTAATTCTTGTACACTCGTCTAGTTTAGCTGCCCAGTTATAGATAGCCTTTTTATTTCAATTGTTTATTACTTTGGCTGTGTTTTCACCTGAAGTCTGCCTGGTGATCAGCTGTTTTTTGTTTTCTGCCAATTGCCATCAGGAAGATATCTTTTAAATGGTCTACACTGTTGACGCTAGGCACTTAGGCCTGATAGACAGTCGAACAACTTACTGCCTGCTAGTGTCTCTCTCTCTTTCCATCCTGTCTGCGCTGGGTTCCTAGTCGGTTGACTGTCCAGCTGGGAGATTGAGGCTTTGTGCTAGCTAGGCTAGGCTTGGTTGTGTTTGGATATGATGGCCTTACGGTAGACTGCCGCTGAACTCTTGCAATTTTGCTCCTGTAAAGCCAGCATCTGCCCGGAGGCTCGCAGTGTTTGTCAAGCAATGGGGATTTCTAGCCTGGAGATTCCAGACCCTGGTAATCTAGAAAGATTAAGGGTCTGGCCATGACTAATGTAATGACCCAACTCAAGGGGTGGCACCAAGCATGCATTTGAAAATCTCACTGCAAGCAATTGGATTAAACTACGAGCAATGTTTACTGACTGATTCCGGACTTCGATGCAATTGGATAACACTACGACCAATGTTTACTGACTGATTAGTTTCAGATGTCGTCATCGCCTATAGCCCGCCTATATCAGATACACCGATGTAATTGATTCCTCGCGATGCAAGGGGTGAAAGTAACGTGCATCATTACTCATTGCCAGAGTGTCTCAGAGACAATTCAAATTGTGCTCTTGCGAGAACTCTGGATTTCCAGGGTAGGGGATTTCCTATCGGAAGCCTTCGCGGCTCTGGTCGCATCTCCCGGAGGGCTACAGACACTGGCTCTGCTCGCTGCCTACCATGGCCTTCTACACAGCACAGCTCCTTCTAGCAGTCTGCTCAAGCATCGCTCTCAACTCCCGCAGAGAAATAGTGTCACCTGGCGTGTCCTGCTTCATCACACACCAACTCCCTACTCTCCGGACTGAATGGCGCTGGAATTAATGCTGCTAATCTCAGACAACGTCAGGTGTTTGGTACGCCATCCCAGGGAGCTTTGCAGCACATCCAGCTCTCCCGCAGTCCAAGCTACTGTAATGAATGTGAGGTCTCTTTCGAAAAAGACCTTCATTCTCCAGGTCAACTTTACATCTCGTCAGCTGGACTTTCTATTCATCACGTTACCAGTTACCACATTACAGCTGTGCGCAGTTTCACGCAAGCAATCATTGCCCTTTTTTCAGCCGGTTAGAAATTGGACTAATTTAACATAAAAATTTTCTTTTTTACTTTTTATTATTTGTTTGTTGTCTGTCTTGGTGTCATGGGTACGCTGGCGACTACGCCACTCCGTCCGGCATCTTTTGACTTGTGTTTGTCATTGTTATTTTGTAAATATATTAGTCATGTCTTGGTGTCACAGATACGCTGGCAACTAGGCCGCTACGTCTGGCATCTTTTGTTCTGTGTCAACAGTAACAGGGACGCTGGCCAGATGTGCCGCTCCTTTTGGCCTATTTTTGTTTGTCGTTTAATTTGTTTGTTCGTCTGTCTGTGCTAGGCTTGAGTACGCTGCCGAGTCACGCCGCACCGGTCCAGCAATGGTTTTTGTTTGATTCTTTGTTTGTAAACTCAGGGCATTGATGTAAAGAGTTTAATGCTCAGTCAATTTCCCCTGAATAAACAACGGTTGATGATGTGTTCAATGCTAATTTTCCTGCATCAATTCCAGCAATTATGTCAATTCAATAGCATTAGCAATCACACGCACTTGCTTCCTACACTACTTGGATCACAACCATTGTAATGTCTTGATGTTATTGTATGTTCATCACCCATTTTATTAATTTCAAAACCCATTTGTGTATATAGCCTGCTATGCTAGACAGTACTTTACTTCGGTCAAACGAGGACATATCATTACTGTGGGGCAGGCTGCCCATACACATGCAATATGGGGATATTACTAAATAAATTTAAATCAGTTTAAGAAGGTCAAAGAAATAAACATGGGATTGTGCATTTCAACTCCTTCTCACTCATACTCACTGGCACATCTTTCTTAAAGTTGACAGCAGTGGGCCTGGTGATGGTGGTGGTTTTGGCAGCGGTGGTGGTGGTGGTAGCAGTGGTGACAAGGGTGCTGGCCTGCCCAGCCTGAGGTGCTTTGGGGGCCTGGGACTGGGCCTGAGCCAGCGCTACACTGCCTGGTGTGGTGATGGTGCCCTGCATCTTCACAGGGGGGTCCCGTGACTGCTGTCCATACTCGATATACTGCACACACCGGATATGGAAAACACATGACGGCAGACTTATTCATCTCGAAAGTAGGATCCACAACCCTCTCACAGCAGGAGCAGAGGACTCATCTTAGTGTGCAGAGAGCTGCACAATAATAAACGTTTAATAACAAAATACAAGAAACCTGTTTACCTCTTGTAAATGATGGGGGAATTGGAGAAAATGAGCTATGGATGCCAAGTGCTGACAATACTGTGGATAATCCTTTAGCCTGCAAGAAAAAGGATTTACTTAAAACTCAAGTATTTCTGATTAGGTCAGTTAAGGAAAGAACTTTTTGTACAGAATACAAAGGTCTAGGAGTCCTACCTATTTTTAAACCTATCTAGTGCAGCAATCCCAAAGTAATACATTTTGGATCCAAAGGGTTTTCTTAAGGCTTCAAGAACATATCTCAGTGCCAGCCCCAGAGCCATGTATGTGACTAGGCCCTTCTCAATGATGCCCCCAAACAGACAAGCTGTGATGTGCAACTCTTTGTCTGGGTACTGTGGGAAGAAGCGATACTCCTCAAACAGGTTCCTCAGCATACAGTTGAACACTTCACGCTCACGTTTGATACTGGAGTCCTTAAACCTCTGCAGCATCTCCAACACCTGTGAGTGGATCAGAGTAGAAAGGGTGGTAAAACAGCCTTCAATCATTCATGTGTATCTGAGTGCTGTCTGCAAGTTGTGTCAATATCAAACTGATATTTCAGTGCAATTTCAGAACCCTAATGTAAAATTAAGTCACTAGCATTATCTCATCCAAATAATGGATTCCCAAAACCTCTGTAGAAGGAAATTAAGCAAAACCCACCTCATCAACAGACATGGTGGGGTGTGGGGGATGGTTATAGATGCGCTGGAAGTAGCTGTTGGCCTCATCATCAATTTCCTTGCTAAAGTGCTGGTTAGCCTCAGGCCAAACCTGAGATAGGTCAGCTGTAAACATATAAAATGAACATTAATGCAAACATCCCAGAATGTTTTTTAATACACCTGCCCAATAGAATTAATCAAGAATCCATATTAGTAAGGGATAATGGACGACACAGCAGACGTCACATTGTCGCTACAGGTCAGGAGTATGTAAAGGGCTTAACGGAAAATTAAACGTGCCGATTTTCGAGGATGATTTGACATGGAACTATACTCTCATTCCGGTGTAATAATCAAGGAACGTTGTGAACGTACAATGGACGCAGCAGCACAATATCACACAGCACCTGAAAATAGTCCCCGCAGGCTGTAACTTCCAGCAACAAGTTTGAGCTGGAAGCAGCAGATTATTACACTTTCTAACTTCAGAAGAGACTAGTTTTAAAAAGGAAAATTACTGGAAAGCTTAGTCACTTTTAAGTATGATGCTAGCAGGCGAGATGCTAATGGTCTAATCCAATTCAATGATCTATGCTAGGCTGGAGCTAAAAGTGTTATCGCCAGACTCACAGCGGCTGGATGAACTGGAGAAATGTAAAGATCAATTATTTAACTCGAGGGGAGGTGGAAAATTAGCACAATTACCCAAATGGTTGAATATCCCTTTAACTATGTAAAATCACTGTTTGACTTAGCCTACTGCAGTGCAATTGAGCTAAATGGTAGGGATGCACCGATATCGGCATTGGGGATCAGGCTGATACTGTGCTCATATACTCATAAAAATTCCACGCACCTATACCATTTAATTACACTGCTTCCCCTAAAGCATAGTAGCTTAGCCACTGCCCTTAAGAAACTGCCACTATTCTTTCGTGAAGCCTACACGCTGCGCTTATTTCAGTCTTGCACCGCTGACATCAAAAACGTAAAATTCATGGATTTGCCTTTAATCTATGAAACCCTCGCACAAATGGTTCTCCGTTTAAACTATAGCTCACCTAACCTATGCAAGTGGCATACACTTTGTTGAGTTTGTTGTGCGTGGCTGGTGCAGCTCTGTTTGGGGAAAACAAATACAGTGGAGAGACGTTTTGGTAGATAAATCTAATTTATATAGCGTTTTGTTAGCTTAAATTTTGTACATTTTACTGAGAAATATGTAAGCTTCTCTGCTTCGGCTCCAGACCATAGTCGGATCACTATAAAATGCTCCAAGACCGAAGTCAGAGTCCAATTCACTTCAACTGTAGCTCGTTAGCAACAGGCAGATGTGACATAACTTCAGCGCAAGAAATAGCCGCTTTATTTAATGGTCAATAGTTTGAACTAGAGAGAAAAGGAGATGATCTGCACGCTGTATGTGGGCTCCAAGCAATACTTCATTTACTCTAATAAAGCAATATTTCGATCTCCACAGATCTTCATCAGGCCATAGTTTAAACTATGCACAAGTCTCCTTCACTGACTCTGCTTTGGTCCCAATCTTCTCTCTTTCACTCGCTCTATGAAATCACACTCTACGCTCTTAAAGGAGCCACACAACATTTACAACGGTCTACAGTCTAGGGTGACTTGTTTTGTTGCCCTATCAAATGTTATTGAGAGATGGTGCAAAATAATCTGGTTGAGAATTTGTTTAATTAAAATGTGGAGAAAGTGCCAGTGTGGAGGCTTGTTTAACACAGATTTTCTTCTTTATTTTTGCTTTGAAATAGCCTGCTATTAAATATCTTATTTGATACTTATTTTATTTTTAGGCTTATTGTAACAACCAGAGCAGAGAAAATTAAACCTGTGTTCCAATCATTGCATTTTTATGCTAGTCTAATAGTTATTTTTGTGGTAGAATTATCAATATTGCCATCGTTATCGACAAGTAGACAAATGTAAATACTTGTACTCGTTTTGAATTTTTTCCAGATCACTAATTTATAGCTCTGATGCAATGTGACTGTTCATTAAAATTTCACAACGACTTTGGCGAATTATTATAGAAGCGTAATGTTGCCAAACACTGGAACTACTTCGTAGGTGTGTAAATATCTGAAAAATAATTTACGTTCTAAAGAGTGCATCACAATATGAAATTCAACCAAACAGTGGTATAAGCACTGATAATCTGTTAAAGATACAATTTCATATATGTTCATGTTCAAGAGAGATGCAGTTCACACAAATCACACTTACTCTGTTGAAAGGTGGGTGGGTTCAGACCCGGGGTGCTCTTCCTAGTGCCAAATGGGTCACTGTTGACTGCTGGCATCCCAAGTGTAGAGCCAATACCAAGTGGAGCTGCACAGGGAACATCATGGACACATTATCAATACAGCCTAAAATCTTCTCTATAGCACTTTCCTGTTGCAGAACACAACTGAAAAGGAAGCTACGGAAATAGGTCGTTTTACCTTTTTTTGGTCACTGTATTTTCCCAGTTATTCATTGCCATTTATACATTGATTTTGTAAACTCTCTGCAGCCTTGCATCGAATACTGTGGTGCGACCTATATATTAGGGATTACTATGGCCGAACTCTGGGCACACTGTACCTCTGCATACCTACTATACAACTCTTTTGCATTACCTCATCATTATACCACCTCTGCATCCCTACTATACGACTCTTTTGCATGACATCATTACGACACTGCTTGTCTACATCTACAACAACTTTTATGCTAAGACACACTCAACAACACTGCCATATGTTACCCCAAAAATCTGCTGACAATGGAGAAAACACTTATCAGGGTTTTCTATACAGAAAATCCATTTCAGTAAATGGTTATCATTTAATTTCCTTTCCGGATATTGCATTAGATATTGGCCCATTATTGTGTTGTGTCCCCAACACTCACATCAAGAGAAATGTGCAAGGCTAGTTTTCCCCTTGTGCACAGTATAGAAATGTTTCATTTTTATTATATTTCTGTTGACCATTTGCTGTTTGGTATGAGTTCTTGCTGTGTGTTAGTCCTGTGCAACTCTCCTAATGTGCATGTGCAACCACTGCCACAGAAATGGTGATGCTGGATGACATACCTGGAAGTTGTTGTGTGGAGAGACCACCTATTCCAAAAGTGGCACTGGGGTTTGGGTTGAGAGAAGGAAAGCCCTTGGCTGGAGACTGGGGGTTGCTGAAAGCAGAGCCCCCCAGTGGGGTGGGGAAGCCTGGCATGCTCGGGGTGTGGGAGGTGGCTGATGGGCCCAGATTCAGGCCGGTCATGGAAATTTCTATATTCTACAGAAACAACGAAAGGGTCGGACTCAACAATGCAACACCTCAGGCTCACACAGACAAATTAAATGCACAATTAATGTACAAACAATTCTGTATGTATCTCTCAAGATAACATATTCCATTAGTCAATCTTTTCTGCCTGTACTAGAGGCTGAGATTACTCAAAATTGATTGATGTAGGCCAGGCAGTCATTGCAAATGCATCCCCTACAGGCTGATGTGGTTAAAATAAACACTGCAAAATTATTAGATACCGGCTGGCTATCTAATTAGGTCAACACCAACATACAAAAAGAACTTTCAAAGACCCTAATTAAAAATGGTGATCAGCCATAATAACGATTGCATACTGCTACAGACGGCTTCCATTTGACATTATAAGTCAGAAATGTTGAGGTAAACTGGTTCTTAATGGATAACACCACATAATGAGAATGCACATACCTGGACTGGAGAGATGGCATCTAGACTGCTGGTGCTTGGAGCGCGGCCCTTTGGCATAACTCCGGGTGGTGGCTGGCGTGCTTTGTTCATTACATTACTACAGTTAGCCACCATGGTCAGAATGGTTTCAGAAAGCTCCTGGGACACACTGCTATTCAAAGAAGGGCAAAAAGATTTAGTTTACATGCCATGTCTGCATTAGATCATATTCCACTTTGCACATTCAACATTGACATTTATAAAGGTGGAGGAACATGGGGGTCTATAAAGCTCAGCAGCAACACATGACTTGTTAAGAGAAATCTGCATTTTGGAACACAAAACTTGCCAAAACGGTCCCATCTACAGATCTATACTGCGTAAAAAATATAGTGATGACGGAACGGAACGGACCCCCCCCCAAACATAGAGTAAAGCTGGCAAAGGTGGAGATCACCTTTGCTCAATGAAAACTGGTCAATAGTGACAAAACATCAGTCAATAATCAAAAGTAGAGGAAGCCTCACCCAGCACAAGACTGCAGACACGCCAACATGGTAGCCAGTGTTTCAGGAGGAAGCTGAGCACTTTTGGGCTGGTCCTTGTCAGGTGCTAGACCCCCCATGATGGAGGGGCAGCGTCTCTTTAGAAATGTCACACAGGCTTGGATGAAGGGCTCCTATTTAACAAAAAAAGTATACACACATTAACATAGAGCATATATAAAACATAACAACCCCTAGTCCCACTTCACTCAACACAGCAACGGGTTTTGTGCTAAACCCTTGACCAATCTGCAAACCTACCCCGTGCTCTCGGATTTTATCGGTCAGCCATTTGTCAAGTTTGAGGTATTCACGGCGAGAGGCAAGTGCAGCAAGGTCAATTACAAAGGCAAATGGAGTACCATTTAGCAGCATGGAGAGAGACTAGGGACAAAAAGACAGAATGGGTTGAAACAGGCAAATCTCACAGGTTCCATGAGTTTGTTTAAGGTGATCAGGTGATCAGGCTACCTTTAAGTCCTGAGCCACATCTAATATGCGTGAAAGCTTGGCTTGGTCATACTGCTCCCCTCTCATGTACCACTCTGCCATTGAGTGCATGATGAGCTGGCGGATAGAAGGGGACTGGCCCTGAGGACACAGAAGCACATTTTGGATTGTTAAAGGGTGATCAAAGGGTTTAAGAAGTGGGCTGAACAAGAACACGGCGTCTGCCTTCCTACCTGTCCATGCCAGGCGTAGTGCAGGATGATGGCAGAGTTGGGATGGTTTCCCAGGAAGATGGGCATGAGGGTGGAGATGAGCTCATGCCGCAGCGTGTGCCAGGACGTGCTGATCTGCAGCAGGGCAAGCACCAGCATGTCTGGGCAGTGCTTGATGGGAAAGCTGAAGAGCTGCTTCACCTGGTCATACTGGCCCACCTCAGACAGTCGCAGGAGACTCTCCACCAGGTCCAGACTTTTCCTGTAGAGGGGAGAAAGGGGCAAACCACACAATGTCTGTCACACCTCTCTTCAGGTCAATCACAGAATACATCTTCAACTGTTTCCAATGTCAGTTCCTTTATCACTATTGAGAACAGTCATCATGAGTTCTACTAAATCACAGAAAGCACAGGCGCCTTTCGACTGCAGGACTTGCAACTTCAAATTCAAGGAGTTTTCAAGGCCAATTCCCTCAAATTCTAAGGGCCAACAAAACATTGGTTAATGGCTGTTACATTACTGAGATTATTTTTATAGTAAGAACTATCAGGAATTACAAAAGCTCCTAGACAATTAAAAAGAGAGACCGGCTTTTAAATATTCCACATTCCAACTTTTCTCAATGTGCTATGCTACAGTGATGATAGAGTATGTAGAACTTAAACCTAAGAATGCTGTTGAAAAACATACCAGCACCACTATGACTAAAGACTCTTCATTCAGCAACTAACCTTGACAAGCAAACTATGCAAGCTAAGTTTTGCTGTATTCCACTCATTAATAAGCGTAAACCACAAGTGCAGTTTCAGGGGCACCCAGAAATACCTCTTCTGGGGCTGATAATTTATTTAGGCCCCAAAATGAAGGGTCGGTTTCAGCAGTGGAAACACGCACATCGATACACTGGGACTTCCTGCAGTGAAAAAGCACCCTTATGTTGTGCTTAGTGAGAGCATAAGGTCATGACAGCCCGGGGATGAGGTTTATAATCACCAGGTAGCTATCTCCCGGTTATCGTCTTCAGGGGGAGCCTTCAAGATGTCAATGGCGACGGTGTGACAGGGATAATCAGCAAAGCAGAACACATCAGGATTCATCAAGGAGTGCTGGATGAATGACAACTGTGAAGAGAAAGTAAAAAGTTGAAGTACTCCAAACAAGAACGATGCAGTGAGGTAATTCTGATTAAGTAGGAGACACTCTTTGGGCAAATTCATGCAATTGGATTAAAACAAACTAATAGGTCATCATGTGATGGCTGTATTGAGTACATACCTGCCCTTCTGCATGCTTCCAGGGTCTATAAATGAGATCCACAGGGAAGACCTCCATGCCAAGTCCCCTCTGAATCCCATAGACCACAATCTGTAATCCCTTGCTGTCCCGGATCATAAACCCAGGGTGGTCCAGCTCATACGTCACCTCTTTGAAGTTCAAATTAGGATTCTAAAAGGGAAGAGATACAGCATTTATAAAAATGCAATTCAACTCCAAATGCATAAGGAACTAATTATAATCATGCTTAACTATGACATCAATTAATTCAACATGGGAGAATAATAATCATCTATTATACTATCCATAGAAAAGGAATACGTTTCACTTACAACTTCCTTGACAACATCTATCAGAACTTCAACATTCCAAGTGTGAGCCTGAGAGCCGTCGCTCTTGTCCTTCCCATCGCTCCATATGCCACTACCAGGTGTGGAAATGGACTGAGTAGCAAACAAGAAAACACCGTTCAAAATGGGACAAAATGACTCATCGTGGGACTCACTAGAAAAAAGGAAATCAGACGAGATGAAGCTTTCTTCATAACGCTAAAAACGAAGGCTTATAGAAAACAAGAGACATGTAAACCTGTAGAGGAATCCCATCAGATAGACCAGAATGTGTGCGGGCCATCATGCCCAGCACTCTGGCCACCTGACTTGCAGTGACCTCCCTCACTCCATATTGCAGGATAATGTTTCGGCATTCATCGACACTGCGGGGAGTAAAAAACAGAAGAGTCAGTGATTTAACAGGATGCAGCATTTACTTCAGAAATAGATCCATATTTTGAAAACATTGGTATTTTTATTGTTTGGTGAGGTCCTCAACCTTATCGAGAGGTTATTTATGATGTTCTGAAAAAAGAGCTACATCATCTGCTAACTATGATCAAGAACACTTCTCCACCCCCTTAGGGATTAGGGTGCTTCAGTGATGTTATTTAATGGCCTGACAGGCCTCCAAGGCTGTGTCCACTGTGTTTTCCTTTTTAAACATTTAATTTTCTCTCTGTTTACACCTGGTGTCAGTACTAATCCAGAGTTTCATGCTTTCATGAGTCATGCTACTAGGATGTAACCCTTGTCTGGATGAAAACAAATATCCAGTGTAGGTAAAAGGTAATGTGACCTTTCAGGTATGTAAATATGGAAAGAACATTTCTGATACAAGCTATAATTTTGACATTTTTAATTTACAACACATTAAAGATGACATGGATGAACAGCGTAAATGCAACTTTGGTCAGTCAAAAACATGCTCAGATGCTATTTTACAAGCCCATTTACAACCCTAAAATTAGGCTGGGGAATAAAATGGCCAATTTAGCAGATATCTAGTGCCTCATGCTTATGTGAGCCATTGTGCCATTGTGAGCTTTATGCTGATTGTCTGACTATGCTTTTATGCTGATTCAACAAAGCCAGGGTAAAAATGGGCTTCCATTCTGTCATCTTTAAAGGAGCTATGTGGACTCGCTTAAAAAAAAAAAGAGAAACAGATTCAACAGGATCCTCAAAAACTCCTTTCTTACCTTGCACAGAAGCCATAACCAACTTCCTGCATAAACTCAGCAAGCGAACTTTCCATCATGGTCTTGGTTAACTCTCCAGAGTCTGGCAAGATCCTATCCATGAGAATGTCCCGTTTCTCAGGGTACAGAAGTGGTGCGAGCACCACAGGACAGCGCTCCTGCGGAAAATCTAAGACACACGCCCAAAGGCTCATTAAAACAAAGCAAAACAATCATCTTCATTCCCAGATTACCTTCTCAAACCTTTTTATCTCACCTCTGAACACCATTTTGGATGACAGAGTGACAGAGTGAATGGTACATAATAGAATTTACGGGATGGTATTTAGAAGCTGGAACAACGTTTATTACATGTACTTGTTTACTACAGTGTCCCCCAAGCCTGCATCAGCCAGTCATTGAGTGAGGCCCCTCTATTTTGAGGATAAAATACAAAGTGACTTAAGCTCCTCACCTCTGCACAGTGTTTTGAGAAATACGTCGATTTGCTCTTGTCCAACCCCACTAAAGCCCTTCTGCCCGAACAGAAGATGGGAAAGAAGCAGGTGCAGAACCTCTATTGCTATGTCCTGGAAGCCACCTTCCTGGTTGCCCCCAAGGTCGGCGTCTACGTATGAGCGAAGGAGGTCTGGAAGCTTCTGCTTCACAAACTGGGCAGCTAAAAAGCAAAATAACTGTTTATTTCCATTTTTGTACACAGCAACAATCGTCATGCAACTGCAATTCAAAATTACGGTGTTTATATAGTATGTTAATGCTATGACAAATCCTAGGTAGCAATAATGCCCTTGACTATTGGGCGTGCAGCCAAAGTGAAGTCCACAATGGTTATGGAGCAAGTAAGGGATAATGTATTCCTGCCGTTCATTATTGAAAAATAAGTACCGACAGGGCGAACAGCACCCTGACTTAAACCGGATCGGAGCTTACTTAGTCAGATAACGACCGGCCGGCAGACAATACATTATCCCACTACTTGCCAAAACTTCACACAATGGGTCTTTTAAAACTATTTTGTTACCGTTTTGTAGGTTCCACTGAGAAAGCAACTAGTTCACCACACAAAATAGAACTTGAACGTTTTAGATGTTGCAATGGCAACGCATTACTTTCTGACTTTCATATCATTCTGCGAGTTTTCTCAATAAAACATGTAAATCAGAAGCACAAAACCCGACAGTGACTATTACATATTTTGCAGCAGTCATTATACGGATTTGAGAGACCTCAGAACATTAGGAAGGCCCACTCATGTGAATGGAACTTTCTGCAGCACTGAAGAGCCGTTTAATAAAAAAAAGAACATTGCAACATTGTATAATCCCAGCTTTGTTCATGCATTTCATCTAATGCATATTTGTATATTCAGTGCGTTTAATGCATTGTACCATTGCATATTGCAAAAGGCTTTTTATCCTGTGCCAGTGGCCTATAGTAGACATTTCAACACTGACTCACTCCATGATACACTTACCAAAGCCTCGGAGGTCTGAGCTGCTGGAGTTAAGGAGAGCGAGGCCAAATATAACCTGCAATAAAAAAAAAAAAAAACAAAAAAAAAAAAACACATTTCACATTTTCGGTCTTTTCACCAAGTATGCAACAATATGTAGTGGACTTTCTTAAACTCACACTTACCTCCTGAACCTTTGTAAGCTTGAGGACTTTACTCAACTGAGTAAACAAATGGGATGATGGTTTTAAGCTCTGTAAAATGAAATCAGAACCATTCTGAGATTCAGCTCAATGGTTAAACAACTGAAGCCATGCTCTTCAAGAAAATGAAAGGCTTCACCAGATAGCAAATCACAATAAACACAATTGAAATTACCTTCTGATAGTGCAGGGGATTGTCAATGGCGTAACAGAGTGTTGAAATAAAGTTTGGCTTTGTGATCAGACACACACACTCCTGGATCAAAAACTGTGTCTTCAAGAAATGCAGGTACACAAGGAGAGAAAATGTAAGAAAAGATAAGCAATACAGTTCACAAGGAAACATTTTTACGGTCAAAAAATCTTTTAACAGCCTAATTCTTATACTTTAGTTTTGGAATAATCTACTTTTAAAAGTAGAGTGTTATCTGCTTTCAAAATAAAACACAAGATCACAAAACAAAGGGATCACATTTTGTTTTTAAAATCCGGTTTAAAATGCCATTAGTGTGCAAGTGTATATAATCACATTTTTATCCAATTAACGTTTTTCATGTGACGTATTTTAGGTTCTATAGCTTTGTTTACATCCACCTGGTAGGCAAGGGACAAGTTGAACCCATTGAACATAGTTGTCTGCAGCTGCCTCTCAGTAGGCTACATCTCTGTATTTCAGCAATGTCAACATTTCAGGCATCAATAAAGGTGATGATGAAACGTTATCCCATTGTTCAATATTTGATAGCCTGTCACAGGAACGTTATTTCACTAAAATCGCCCTGAATTTGGTGCATTGATCTGTATCGATAACGTTATGGGAGAACCTGCATGTAGCCTAATGGTAGATCTAGCCTAACTTTTTTCTCTGTTCAAAACTCGGCTTACACGAAGACGACAGATTTTCTTAGAAGCTGTGAAATTTGGCCAGAAAGGAACGTCTTCCCTCTGAAAGTTGACAATATTTATATATATATATAACAATATTTGATCATTTAACTTCAAATGAACAGCGACAGGTTTTGGTAGGCAGTAGACTCTAAACGGTAGGCTACGTTAAATCGGTAGCCTACAGTTATAGCCAGCATCAGTCAGCATCATGTAGGCCTAACATTAATGCCGTTAAAGTCACGAATCCTGTAACATATTCTAACATATAACAGCGATGGCTTATTCGAAGACGATCTGCATAGATATATAACCACCCAGAAAAACTCATTAATTCATTAATTGTATGAAACTTTTTATTAGTTATCCATTGCAGCATCGGCTATATTAGGCTGTTATGCTAGCGCAGCCTTTAAATATGCTGTTATTTTGGTAATGTGGACTTGATTAAACGGGTAAAGATAATTCATAACCTGCTTATTTCTTACATGACTGAAGCAGTAGCAGCTAGCCTATACTAGGTTCAACAGCAGTGGTGTTTGAGGTTGTTGTGTGTGATCGCTAAACAATTCATGGGATCAAATCAGTTTATTTTGACATACGGGAGTTAGCCTGAACTGACATGTAGGCTATAGCACATGAGCCTATTCTGTTTTCATTTATTAGCATTTGTTGTGATTATATAATAAAATGACAATCATGACAACTTGAAATAGAAGGACAGAAGGTGAATGATGTCCACAAGCATGAATTTCACGAGACAAATTAGAACAAACTGTTCGGTAAAAATATTCTTGCCATATGTTTAAAATGCTGCACTTTTTCCCTTCATAGCCTATCTCTGGCAATTTATTTTTGGAGGACTGTAGATAGTTGTATTTTAGCCTACGTCTTTTAGTAGAGAGTAGCCTAGGCTACACCATTAGGCCATCTTGAGAATAAAAGACTTCACAGCTGCTAACGATCATCCTCCACAACCATGAGGATAGGTAGGCTAAACGGTCGTTCGTCACCTTTTTGCTTCTTATTGTAAAACCAACTGTTAGGGCCTACACAAGTGGTCGGCATCCCGGTCAATATTTGATAATCAAAATTTCCATTTTGAAGCTATTTGTAACTATGTGTAGCCTATGCAACCCGACTGTTGTAGGCTTGCCTACCACTCTGCAGTGCCTTGCCTACCACGCTTGCCTACCACTCCAGTTGTAAACAAACGGTCACATGACATTATGACGTAGGTGCAAAACCTTAATATGTTGTAAGTATAACCAGATAGTGGCAACACTGATGATCAATGACAATAGTGGAGATACAGAAAAACATTTTTTTTTTTTCTTAAAAGGAGTATTGGATGTACAAAGTTACCTGGTGGAAGTCTTTGCCACTACTTTTACCATCGCCACTGAAATCGACATGCGAGAAGAGACAGCGTAGTAGATGCCTGTCTGCCTCAGGGCCGTGAC
Organism: Alosa alosa; assembly: GCF_017589495.1. Classification (NCBI taxonomy): domain Eukaryota; kingdom Metazoa; phylum Chordata; class Actinopteri; order Clupeiformes; family Clupeidae; genus Alosa; species Alosa alosa. Next base: position 11,720,001 of record NC_063199.1, read on the forward strand.
GATTCACAATCTGTGTGGTGTAATAGATGCATACACTTTTGAAACATTGATATCAGTGATTTAAGGTAAACAATTACACACATCTAACCAACAACAAGGACATAAACTTCATGCAACACCAGTGGTACAGATTTAGCCTGTTAGGTTACTTATTAGACTTTACTATAAATATGACTGTCAAGGGTAGTAATATTTACAAATACATTTAGATTAATAATTAAATAAATGAGCAACAAACAAAAATATGTAGTTCAACACCAACAAAAGTAATCTAATCTGGGCGACTCAATTCCAGTTCTGGCATAATCAAATAATCGTTTTCCACAATCGTTTTTCACAATCCATTAGGCCTAGCACTGGTGCCGCTGCTGCAATGGGTCTGTCCATCGAGTTCCTGCTTAGCTGCCATGCTAACGTTACTGTTTGCTGCCCGGTGCCTGGACTGGGAGATTGGTGGGGAAACTCTGAACTAACGTTACGTTGAAACGCGAACTGAGACAAGCTCGTCTGACTGAGAGATCGCTTGTGGCTAAAGACTGCACTGCCTTCCAGAGCTATCCAGACGGCCAGCAAAACTACCGGTGTCTTGTGTTGCACTGTGTTACTAACGGAGGTCAGATCCATGAGCTGCTGATCTGCGGCCTGACTTTTCGGCATCTGCATGGAGAAACTGAGGAGGACAGCTGACCTGGGCTTCCACCGCGCTTTATTGACTGTTCAAGAGCACCATCAATTTTATGTTGTGTGTTTTTCACAGAACACGAGTCATCACTGCTCAACACCCATGTGTTGCTAAGCCTATTTGTTTGTTTAACGTTATGTCTTGATATTGTATCATTATTATTAATAAATCTTTTATTCTTTTCACTAATTTGTTTGTTTATGTCTTGGTGTCCCAGGTATGCTGGCGACTACCCCACTCCGTCCGACATCATTTGTCTTGTGTGTCAATGTCTTGTATGTGGAGCGCTTTGTGTTGCTCTCTGTGCATCAAAAATGCACTATATGAATAAATACTTACACCCAGTCATAACTCAGTACTGACTATACATCCTCAAGGATCCAACGCTGAAGGGGAATAGCCTAATCTCACAAGCATCTCATCCAAAAATATATGCTATATATGCTCATCCAAAAATATATGCTTGCATATCACCAACTCCCAGTTCAAGCAAATAAGAAAATGTACTCTCTCCTTTCAGGATGCCCAAACATAAAACTCATGCAACTGAGGGTAGTAGAGCATAATGGTGTACAGTACTGGCCCATCAAAGAATTTGATGGACGTCATGCTGGGATTCCATTCACAGGCCAAGCCTGACGATCATGTTTGGAGGGCTAATTACAGATCAAATTGCATTGTTTAAGGCATTGCTTTCCTGGGGGTGGGGGGTTGTACACATATCAAAAGCCAACAATACTTACATGTTGTATTTCCTGCTGGCTGGCTCTGTAGTTTTTCTTAGTTAAATTGTCCACCAGGTAGCTGATTTGAGACAAAGCCAGCGAGAGCGAGTCAAGATTCATTGCTGGTTGGGGCGGAAGCAGGCGGCCGAGCCCGGCGCAAAATCACCATTATTCCCCTTTAGTCACTGCAGTGATAGGTTACTTTTGCTCCCCCCCCCCTGAAGAAATGTTTTGTTTCCAAATAAACGTATCTTCTAAGTGTATCAATGCAAGGCAGTGTCCCTCAGGGCAACTGGAAATGTGACATCTGAAAAAAATAGGAGATACAAAAAAGAACACATTACAACAAGATTGAAGATTCACATGTCTACTGACAGATATTACAACCATTCAGTTTTTAATGCATACCAATAACTATCATCAACATCATCCAAATGTATTAAAGACAAAACAAAAAAATACACAATATGAATGCAGTTTTGTCAAAGTACACTGAATTTCTAATAAGTCATCATCTCATTTATGTACAAGAAAACAAACTAGGGTGACAACATTAGGCATGCAGCTCTTTTGTGTATACAAACAGATACAAGGCTATTGAACACCCTCTAACAATCGCATGCCAATAAAAATAAGACCGTAGAGTTGTTTCTACTTTCAACACAGTCAGTTCGTAGTAATTTCTTTGAACGTGAGAAAATGCAACAAAACCTGTTAAGGTTTTATTATTGACGACTACTAGAGGGGTGGCCATGTTTACTAGGCCCAGCGCCCTTTTCAAGGTAGCTTTACCGGAAAGTACATATCCACTAACAAACCAACAAAAACAAAAAGAAATGAATGGATGGATCACTTAAAAGTACTTAAATTAACGTTGCGTCAAAAATTCGATTGAATATATGCCCACAATCTGGTCAGCAAAACTAAAAAACACGGTTGCCGCAACACTGCTCATTTAGGTAGGTAAGTAGGTAACGCTTGCATAGTTACTCCAACACTTTCCGTTGCACTTAAGAATCAAATAAGGCTCATTTCACACTAATTGTTCTAGTAAATATGCAACCGTTATCGGCGAAGTTTGTAAACTGACCTTACAACTAATGGTTCCAGCGACATAGCTAAAGCTAGCTGATGCATCTACAGTCAAATCAAGGACCTAGCTAATGTTAGTGTGTTTGAACAAGACGTTACACAATTCACGTTGTTTATAAGGATTCACGATTTAATATTTGATCCAATAATTATATATTGTTACTTTAACAAACATGAGCGCCTTCGATAGGTCGATTTCCGAATGAGGACTTGCAAGTTAGTTCAAAGTTAGCTAACTAAAATATGATTAACTACAACCAAGTTAGCCCGCTCCATGGCTAGGAATGCTAGCTACGTAGGGTAAATAATGCACATCATTCTGGCGTTTCCTGACGAAAACCGTAACAGCTTTAGCTAATTTAGCTATTAGGTGTTCAGCAGCCAAGTCATTCATTGAAACTGGAAGTGATGGTACACGCATAGCACCTATATCAGTTCTAGTATCCAACTGACGACTATTTTAAGCGTTTCTTTAGATGACGTTAACGTTATCCAACGTCAAGCCAAAAGTCAAACAATATTTAAAATGTGAGCCAATACGTTGCTAATGTTACTGAGCAATTTTACACCGACCAAAATGTTTATTCTGACCTCTCTCACCAAACGATAAGGCTCTCCACCTTAAGGTGGCTGTGTACAACCCCAACAACAATTCAACTGAAAATCCATATAGCCGTTGAAGCTAACCGTGTTCCTGGCTCGCTGCTAACGTTAGACGGTCTCTCCTTTGTCCATCTGCAGCTTACGTTAGCTAGGTTCGGTTACATAGCTACATCATGGCACAGGATATGAACCTATGCAGCTCAAGCTAGCAATAAGCAGTTGGATATAACGAACAGAATGGGTCTCTTAGAAAACAGAAACCAGGCAGGACATGTAATGTTAAATAGCAACTGACAACATGGGCCCTGCCAGCGACCACATTACACAAGGAAACTTGGGACACAGTTAAGCGACATGGTTACATCCGACGTTATCGTAGTTAGCGACAGCTAACTAACAGTTAGCTATCCAAGTTATGGCTAACGTTACGTCAACGTTAGCTGCCTAACGTTAAGAAGTAAATATAGCCTTACTAACTAACAGGGAACATTGGCATTAATAATCCGTCTCAATTGAACAGCCCTGGTTTTACATTCATTCAAATAACATTAACGTTACTGTTTAAGAACCCATTTCAACTCATCGTAGGCCTTAACGTGAACACTGCAGCTGATGCACTGTCGATAACGTTAATGTGTCAGTCGCAGGGTAAGCAAGGGCTAACGTTAATGTTATCTGTGCTGGCTAACGTTACATACAACATGTAACGGCATGGCAGTTGTCACGCTAGCTAGGTAAGAACTAGGTAGAACAAATCAAGACCAATGTGCGTTAGCTCACCTAGTCAGCGATCTCCCTTAGCGCTACTTTGATTACAAAAACATAGATAAATTACGACTATGATAATTTACCAATTTGATTGCCAATGTAACGTAACCTAACAGTGATTTAGCTGGCTAGATCATGGCTAAGGCTTGGTGACTTAGCTACTCCATTAACCGATGGTAACTAGCAGATAATTAAACACGCTAACTTCAACAATTAACTAGACATCTATGAATACAAACGTTATCCAGTCACGAACACTCCATTAAAATCCGAATTCTGATTTGGCCACAATTACATTTGAATGAAATAACCTTAAAGTACACCGGACATACTTTCCGCTCGTCAACGTTTAGATGTACACGTTAGCTAAATGTCTGCGTTTCCACGATAGTTAGCGCTAGCTATCGCTATAGCTAGCTATTGCTATCGCTAGCCACCTACTTAGCTCTCACAGTAGACAGCTAGCTAGCGTAACGACCAGTCAGCAATGGCATTGAATATCATAATGCATTATTTGGAATTAAAACAGTCTTAACACAAGGCAGTCACGATTTGTCAGGTCTTTACCTCGCTTACAGGAATTATGTGCTGATGACCATTTTCTTTCTTTTCACCACACAATATTCACAATTAAAAGGTCGCTTTCTCCCTGATGCAGTTTGATTTTCAAAATAAAATGGCGACTGTCAACTTGCGCGCGTACCCTATGCGGCTCGACCCCGCGCTCGCGACACCGCAGTAAATCGAGTGATGCACCCGGAAAATAGCAATGTGGCGTGCAAACGGCGCCCATGTATAACTGCAAGCCTGACCACATTAACAATATGTATGACATCTGAGCTAGTATCAATTAAAAATGAAGAGGCCTAACTCAGCACAATTCGCGATTGTGTCTGTATGAGCCATGGCATTTTTTAAAAGAGGTGATATTCGAATCATGCCGAAAAGTCGTTGCTGCCCCAAACTGAATCGTGTGGGTTTGGGTTTTTAAAAATATAACGTTAACATTATAGTAGAATATTAAATCTGTAATGTCGAGTAGGCTACATCTACATCCTGTTGTTGCACATAATAAGCTATTCGCCTACAACTCCCAGCGACTCGAGCAGTTTGGCGTTAACAGAGCCTACAGAATCGTTCTACTTGCTAGCGCCGTAGAATGATTAGGCAGAGGCCCAGTTGCGAAATTTCGCTTCTTTAGTTTTATGATAACTTAAATCTAACAGTTAGCGCTACAGTCGATTTGAACAGAGGTAATGTCTGGCTTGACTGGTCCACTTGCCTGGGTTGGTTTAACCTATTCAACTTCTACATGAGGCTACCTCTGCAGGTTTGGTTTAACTTTGGTTTCTAACAAACTTCACTTCCCTGTTGTTTGGGGCTGTTCGCCTCCCCCTACTGGTCAAAGTGTGGAAATGAATACTGTCAAAAATAAATAATATCTAGGCCTACAAGTGAAACAAAGATTGATAAGGCGGAGCTCCGAAACTTTGAAATTTTCCATTTTCTGAGTACTTACGTACCCAATGATGACTTGCTTTAGCCTAATTTAGTCAGTTTCAAAATATGTCTCAAATTGTTGTAGAGTGCATCTGGTTTTGTGCTGGTTAAACATAATCACCTGGACTTTTTATTTATTTATTTACTTTTTATCATGATTAATTAATTAAAAAAAAATGGATGCAGACTTATTGTCAAGAGCAGGGGTCTCAAACTCAAATGAGCTGGGGGCCACTTCCGCCAGTGTCATCTGATTGGAGGGCCACATCAGTGTTAAAGAACAATACAAAAAAGAACGGCTATTTCCTAAAATGTAATGCTTTTTTCAAATACTGTATTTTCAAACACAAAACTACAAACAGAAAGTGCAAGTATTTTATCTATTTTTAGACACCTGTGCTAGCAACATTGTAGCTTATAAATAAAATAATGATAAAATAAATATTAATACAAATGATAAAAACAAACAAAAAAGCATAAAAACAGGTAGGCCTATGTGTGTGTTTCACACCAAATAAAAATATTTTCCTCTCATAACTTTTTTAAACCTGGTAATAGGCGTCAGGGTTAAGAAAGCAACACCATTGGATTTTTATATAAAAATTTCAAAAGGCCATGGCTTGAAAGTGGTCAGAGATAAAGTCCTACTGTAAATGTAAAAATCTTTGAGTATAAACAAAAGTTTATGAAGAGGGTACATGAAGGGTGACTTTGTAGTTCTTCAGAGCCCTATTTCTACTAGCCCTGCTGTCTGTACCACGTCCATTACGGACACTATCATCACGATTACCACTGCATCCTTCGACTCCGTCTCCTTCTGCAGCGATTTTGGGTTTGAATCAAGCTCTGCATGTCTAGCAAATAGTGGAGGAGAGTAGCCTACAAATGAGATTTGTCACCGTACTTGGATCTTCTATCGTCTATTTTAATCAGTATCGTTGTTTGTCGCAAAATACCCTCAAGGGCCGGATTGCATTATTATTTTGACATACGTCGCGGGCCAGAATTGAGCCGGACGCGGGCCGGGAGTTTGAGACCCCTGGTCCAGAGGCTGCCCACTCCAGTTAGAGTTCCATTTGAATGCACAGGTGGTGGTGGCGCTTCAGTGCAGCACAGCAGGTCAACCTATTTGCATCAAAAAAGACCGCCCAGTGTGAGCTGTGGTTCTCAGCTCACAAGCACAGGGCTCGATATGAGACCCGCCGGCCGAGAGCTGGTGTCAAACAGCTTTGTTCCTGAACAGGGCGAGACTATGACTATTTGCAAGAGTGCCTTCTACACTGTCTCTTTACTGTTTAAAATGACAGGTGTTTGCCGACTGGTGTACCGACAACAAGTGAGACCCATTATCTTGTCCCATCCAATCAGTGCTCATGTTCTTACAGCATCTGCATGAGCAGTAACACTACCTCCACCCTCAAAGTGCACCTGGTGACCATCTCTGCCTGACTCTCAGGTTGGTCTGGTGTGACACTCCTAAAAGACCACCGTTGACAGTGTCAGTGTTCCTGACGGCCCTATCACTAAAGCCTGTATGCAGTTTGCTGAAGGTGATTCGAAGGTCATCTTACATCCGATCCCTTTTTACCAACCAGAGGTGTTGATCTCAGCTCATAGGAGAGTCTTGAGCTGCCCACCTTTCGCCCTGACATCCAGCAGGAGGAGATATGTTACACAAACTCTGCCCGGTGTGAGCACTGCGTGCTTACACTGACTGAACACACGCCCTAAGCAAGACCGAACAGCTGTTCATTTGTTATAGGGCTTAGAAGGTAGGCTGCGTGCTATCAAAGTAGAGGATCTCCAACTGGTTGGGAGGCCATCACTCTAGCGTGTGAAGCCTACGGTATACTTCCCCCTGAACGCTTGCTGGGCCACTCCACACGGAGCGTATAGCTGCCTCTTGGGCAGCCTGAAAAGGTGTCTCTATTGAACTGATTTGCTTAAGCTTCGACTTCATGCCTGCGTCCCTCCCGTGTAGGTGAGCTACCACTTTTCATTGACCCAACACTCATCAGTGCCCTGCTTGTGCTGTGGTGTCGGCTTGTGCTCGCAAACCTGCATGCACTGTGGTGGCAACTCTCATATGGCAACGCTTGTCCGCCATCGCCAATGAGGCACTGTGGGTCCCATTGATTAACGTTGAGAAAACTCTACTGAAAGAGAAAGTATGACTAACTATAACCTCGGTTCCACAATTTCTTTGGTCAAATTCAGCTGTTTGTTCAATTTTAGAATTCAGTTGTAGCTGTCCATTCCGTGTGATGCACTCAAAACAAACAAAAGTTACACATTCCATGGGAAAGAAACATCAGACTGAGCCAATCAACATGCAATGTCACTTCTAATTGAAATGAAAAAAACATGTTAAAGGATATATAAAACACACTCATCCTTTTTTAAAGCACAGTAAGTGACCTTTATTGAAGTTCATTACAAAAATAACCACAAGATGGTTTCAGAATTCAATGAAATTGATGAGCAGCTGAAAACATAGATGTCTAGCGTTTCCCTTAAGAATTTCATTGTGTAACAATGACATATTCTAACTCAATAAATTCCTCCATCAACATCTTACCTGTTTTCTCACACGTCGGACAACTGGACACATAAGTATGGTGGAGAATATAAAATGAATACTTTACACCAGGTCAAGAGTTTATTTGACAGTATTTCAGAATATCATACAGTAAACAAGATCTTAGCAAAAATGTATATCCACACTGTACCATTTCATAAAAATATTTGCTCACTTAGTGTTTGAAACTATCAGTAATACATTAAATCATATGTATAGGAATACAGCTGTACAAGTTAAATACACATCTAACACTACACAGTAATATCGATCTGAGTGGGCCTCGGTAGCGTGCCATCTTTCACAGATTCAATATTTTCTGAGAATAAAAAAACTTTTCACAGCAGGCAGGAAACAGCTTCAACAGTAAAAGCTATGAGCTGTGCAATATATGCTTTTCTCTGTCCCTTGTAAACAGCGATAATGAGCATATGTCTACCACATTGCACTGAATCTAGTACCTATGACTGGAGTATACTGGATGTCTTTGTGCTGGGGGATCAACAGGAATTTATTGACAGGGAAAATATAGCTTTCAAGTATTCTGTGTAAATACTGTCATGGATGTTTGTTATTTTCTGCATCCTTGGCACTCTAATACAACTTATTTAAAACTGATGTCAACTCTGTCAGTTACCAAAATATGATAATACATATATATTTCTCAGCTTGCACTACCTGTAAATTCTGTATATACTACAATGACAGAATAATTGGCACCTTGATTATGAACAATGGTTGCTGGGGAGCAGCAGTTGTTTCTTTTTTGTGATGAACAGAATTCAGGGTTCAGCAAGAATTAGCATCCCGAATCTTTCAATACGGACTTGGAAAAGCAGCAATGATTTCCTTTAGAGTCATGCTAAAAATGGCAACACTAAACAAAACCTTTTCCCATCACTGAACTAATGCAATACAAATAATATGTGTACGTGTTGTTAACAGCATCCATCAAAATCCAATTCAATACATATGTTTAGGAACACTGATGGGGCATATGTCGGGCACAGTGTAATTGGTACGCTGTATGTTTGACCTGTTTGCCACCCACACTGTTACAGTGCTCCTCCCACAACCCTATCTGACAAAGTCTTCAGCAGTGTCGGTCAGTACAGTACCCACTGGGGCCCTAGGGCCAAAGGCACCATTATCAGCCTAAGTTCAGCGCAAGCAGCAGCTTCACTGGCCTCTGTTCGAACAGGTAGAACAGTGTTGCTGGGTGATGTGGCTTTAGGCATTAACACAGCCTAACCTTAACATATATTAGGCTGGGGAGTAGAGGGATAATGTTGTAACAATACGATCAACAAAGTCAGACAAGGGAATCTATTTTATATGGTAGGGAAAGTTCAATCAGTGAAGTCCAATGTGGCTCATCTCAGGAGTCATGACACACACATGCAGTGTTATGAAGTGAATTTCTGTTCAGTCAGTTGAAAAAAAGAGAGTACAGGTAAGCTGAGTGAACACGGTCCTGAATGTGAGTGAATGTGGTCCTGTTGCTTTAATGTGACCTTGTGTTCAGTCTGCTCGTGGCCACCCTCTGTAGTGGCTTCTCAACACTCCTGTCTGCTCTAGATCTGGCTCCTAAGGCACTCGGCTCTGTCAAGTGCTTCTCTGAGCTCAACACAAGTATGCACCAAAATAACAACTCCTAGCCTGCTTCCATTCTTTATGTTTTCTCATCTCTTTGTTTGGTCTTTGGGAACGATGAGAAGAAAAAACAACAAAGAACACATTTTGGTTCACTACTGCAGAGCAACCACAATTTACAGCTCAGAAGTGACACACAAGTAAAACGTAAAGGAGAATGGAGTAACTCAGCACCTGCATGTGGCTCCATGGAGCCATCTCTTCTTAACAACACGACACAATACCATTAGGTGGGTCAACAAATTAAGGAGATTTGTAAGATTGGGCCATCTCAGAGTATTCAGAACAGTGGCTTTGGCCCTCAGAGTGGCTTGGTACATAGAGCACAATTGAGAAAGAACTCCACAATTCCTTCTCACACTCAAAAAGTGAGCACAGGAGAGCCCATTTGCAGTTTAGTCTTGAATTAATCCAAGGACTTTTGATATGTAATCAAAGATGAGTCTCTATATGCTTTAACAATTGATTTATATGTAATAATTTACAACCTAAGAAGTCAAAAGTCTGTGTGGCATGTTTTTTTTTTTTTTCTTCCAGTTTTGTATGTTTGCCTTTTCACACAGAAATGATAAAAAAAAAAAGAATTCACAGCAACTCTATGAATATCCGATATACACGGTACTAACACTTGAGTCAACTCGAGGAGTTCCTTTTAAGGCAGAGCTGTTGATATATCTCAAAATGGATTTGTAACACAATTCAACATTCATTCTCTGCTAGCACGCTACTCTGCTCTCCATATTGTAGGACTGCAACAATGACCTTACTTATGGTTCCCCCGGAATCAGGCGCACACAAATATCTTTACACTCATTACATCATTTGCATTTTGTCCACTGGGATTCTTGACTGGCCTTTCATGCTACACTGCATGTATTGTCTCCTTTCTGGAGAGAATACAGTCTTTTTTTGAAATGGCTAGAGTGAACATCTAGTATAGAAAGCAATCCATAACAGAAACATGAAGAGAGAGGTGGAAATGAAGGATTTCCTCCTCTAGGTTGCACAAAAGGGACACCGAAAGCAAAATCCCATGTCCTGTCAGACTGAGGGAGTTTGTTTTTGTTTGTTTTTGTTTTCTTCCCACACTGCATATCAACTCCCTTTCGAGGGATTTCTTTGTGTCCTCCATAACCTCAAGAAGAGTTTGTCCCGCTCGCTGGGTTGCCATGCCCTCATCTCAGGTTTGTTTACCCCTGTGGTTGGCATGCGCCTGAGGTCCAGGAACCTGCCCACTCCACGCTGAATAACATCCACACTGAAGCAAGTCTGCAGGTGTGCGGACTGAAGGCCCCAAACACAGTGCTCAGCTCATTTTCTCCTCTTGTCCCGTGGACTCCACAAAGCTGTCTCTGGCTGCAGCTGGGGGGCCGGGAGCCACATCCCTCTCGCACGCTGCAGCTCAGGGACCCGCGGGTGGGCCTGCCACCCTGAGTAGAGCAACCCCTCCGCTTTTCGGCAATATGTGACTAACAAAGGAACACACACACACACATATACATACATACACACACACACACACACACACTCTCATTCAAAGGCACACATGGACACAGTCACACTTACACACCGAAAATGTCATTGCTTGCAGAGGAGAGGTCAGGGGCGTGCGCTGGAATGAGATGAGGGCTGAGTCCTGGGCGTGTGGTGTGGCGCTACTTCCGGCAGGGTAAGGACGGCTGGAGGGACAGCATCCCAGGTGGCGGCACCGTCTGAGGGGGGAAACAAATAGCTAGTTAGTGGCCGGATGGTAATCAGTTCTAATCACCGCCTCATCATACTCATTGAAAAACAGCACAGTGATGACGTGCAGTCTAGCACAGGTGTGAGAAAGAGGAATTAGATGGGAAATGTTAAGAAACAGAAAATCATGCAGCGTTTTCACAAACCGTATCTTTTGAGTGTCCCATTATGAAGAAATAGGGAGAGCCTAGAGTTTCACTTTTCATGCACATGGAGAGGTTGGAAGGTACCAATCCTACAGGGAGAGGGAGTAAAACCCTAGACTATGATTAGAGTTACAAAAGAGGGAGCATCATATAATTACGCAGTGATGGTTACATAGTTAGTTCAGAGAAGGAGTGTTTCCTACAGATGACAGCTGATAGAACCAGAGAAAATTCAACTCTGAAGAAAGGCATGAGAATTAGTGAGACAGGTTATCCACAGACATTATTTACAATAATACTAACACACGACAACAGAATTCACTATGGTGAGATTGCTTCCTGGAATTACACTGTGGTGCTGTTGTATCTGTCAGTGAAATTCCCCACTTGGTATATTCATATTTACGACCAATGTTATCTGTTTTAATGTTAACACGTGGCTGATGCACTTGTGTAGCCTGCTGTTATATGGGAGGAGTTGGGCACCCACCATACTCTGGCACCTGGCCTGTGCCCCTCTTCAATAGCAGACGCACGCGCCGCCCCCCGGCCTTGATCAGCTCAATGGCACGGGCGTGGCTCATGTCCCTGGTGCTTTCCCCGTTGATCTCAATAATCTGGTCTCCAACCTACACAGAGGAGAACATCATTGCACAGTCAGGTATCAACATGATCCTCATTTTATCCAGTAGTATTCCCTTAGCTCTTATGCCCTTCCTCAAGAACAAGATTAAATGTAACAATTGTCTTGTAACAATAACAATTGTAACAATACAAAGCTGTCCTTAGGTTTGAAGTGGAATGTGGTAATGAGGAATTCTGCACAATCTATGTTTTTAACATTGCGGTCATATAATATGAACATATAGCTTACTATCAACTGTTGTATAATATTGTATAATATAAAGTACTGTATATTAACATCACCTAATGACGAAAACTGGTTATCTAAGTCTGTAACATTCACAGCTGGCAGACACCGACTTTTATGTTAGTGTGGGATTTTTAAGTGTGTGTGTGTTTTTGTTTGTTTTGTTTTGTTTTTTGTGCTATTTTTCTGACATCTGGTCCAACGTTGCATCTGCAGACATTTGACAAAAGAATGTCTAATGGAGGAAGAACGTCTCTGGGCAAAGAACTCACCCTCATCCTTCCACTGCGTATGGCAGGCCCATCTTCCGCCAGCCTCAGCACAAACAGGTCCATTTTGTACTCCCTTCCTCCCCGAATGCTGAAGCCAAACCCTTTCACACTCTTCTCCAGGTCCACAGTGAAGTAATCAAAGTCCTGAGCAGTAAAGAAATACAATCCACACATCACACGCATGCCCAAAGGATGGCATAGTGTACTGTATGTGTGCTATAGCACACTAAGAGCTGGAGAGGTACCCAACTGAGCCCACTGTGTTTTTCATTTCATCACATTTGCCTCTCCTCCAATCTACAACAAGTATACCAATTTAGCACTGAAGTTCTGTCACGGTTTGGTTCCCAAATTCAGCAGCACATGAGAGGCCTACATCCCTCAGATAATCAAGGACATGAGAGGCCTTTGGCTGCTCTTACCTGTGGCAGCACCTGTGGCCTGTAGTCTGGGACTGCATGCTGCCTGTAGTCGATGAGAGGGGGGTGGCGGTACTCCAATGTGGGAGGCTGGCGGTAGTCTGCCACTGGAGGGTGTCTGTAGTCTACTGGAGGCTGCCGGTAGTCTGTGTATGGAGGCTGACATATATCTGGTTTCACATCTTGCCGCGCTTTTACCTCTGACCTGTAAATACCAGACAATCACCAACATTAGGAAGGCTCAGCACTCCTGTCAGAAGACTGCCAACACTGAGATAATTGAGACTATTTGTTGGAGGTCAAAATCCAATATACTGTATAGTAATAAAAAGGCATAACACTTGACATAAACATTCTTGGTCAAAAGAAAAGAAAATCTATACAGTAGAGAGACTGGCATAACAATGTCAACCTACATTACAAACTAATCAAGATGCAGGAGAATATAAAGTATTCTGGACAATAGTGCAAACGTCTGTGCAAATGTGTGGATGACTTCGGTCAAGTTGGAAAGAAATGAACAAATTTGAACAAAGTAGGCTATGGGATTATGACTTCACGTTAAAACCGAAGATAGGCCAACACAGTTGGTAAGCTCCAATATCCAAAGTGGGTGATTATATAGGGGATGTCCCTATTTAACAATGTAGCCTCATAGATAAAGTAATGTGCTTGATACCTGAAGACCTCTGGTCGAAACGTTGTAGCCTGATAAAACACTCTGGGAGCTTATATCAGTGTGCGGGTATCTCTTTATTTTTTCATATGTTGGCTCAACCTTATAGTTTCCTACCCTACCGACCTGTTTCGTTTTTTTGTAGATGTGCGTGCACTTTCATTTAATGAATATCGGGAAATATGCCACCGTGTGACACTGAAATGGAGGAAAACCTAAGGCCGTATCAGCATATTAAGCACCGAATTTGATACTGTAATGTTAATTTGTAACTTTCTGTTCGAGCAATGTGCTGTTTTGTGCTGAAATCAGTGGCAGAATGCGCGTAAGAGTTGCTCCTCCCAAAATGCATTTACTTTTAAAACATTTTTTACTTGGCACCCTTACGCACATGTGAGAATTTGCCCCAAAGTGCACCAGACTGATACATTTTACCTTTAAAGGTACCCCAGTAACGTCTTAAGTCTAGTGATGCCTCTGGTGTGTGGTCACTTGATTTACTTCCACCCCACTGAGTATAAATTACATGGATGTTGCCTTCTATAACCTTCAATAAAAACACTTGGAGATTGTGGCTTATATTATGCCATACGAAATGTACCAATGGAAACTCAGCAACTCTGTCAAATCAATATTTGTTTGATTTCTGAGTGCCATATATTTGCAGAATTAATATAAGAGGAATTATTATTCTGTTTCATTAGCCTTCTGTCAGGCCAGGAAAATACTCATAATTCTTCAACTCATGTCATTGCATGGAAATTCAGAGGGTCTCTTCAGTGTCCTGAATATATAGGCAGTGCTCTCTGAACCTCCCCTTAAAATAAACTTATAATGCTCAAGTGGAGCATCCACTTTTAGATCCACTATGGCAAGCCATTTTGGAAAATCACAGAAGGTAGACAAAGCTCACTTGCTAAATCTCATTCTGTGTGTGATATCCCACCGTCATCCTTTCAAAGATGTATGAATCAAAGCTGAGCCTCCTGAGGCCTAACATCTGAGTGGAACATGTCCCCTTCAGGCTTAGTGCTATGCATTATTGAGCAGATATCCACAGGTAAATAATTAACCAAGAGAAGGTAAGTGATGTTACACAACCCGGCTGAAGCTTTTTGGCACAGGGTTGGATAGCCCCAGGCCCTGTGGGTTATTAAACTAAACACTCTCAATCAGAGCACACTGAATGCCATAACTGACAGCAGGAACCACACGGGCAGCCACACTCCAGAAAACTATTTATAGTTAGAAATGAGTCCTTAAGAAGGACAGTGAAATAGCTACGTACTTCATGAACATTATAGAATCAAAACTGTTAATGCTTTACTTATGTTCATCCAATGTGACGATATAGAAAACCTTAGAGATCTTCTTCACAGATTTCCAATGTGACATTTGATACAGTTTATTGTTAACCCATATATCAGACAATGTGCATGAGTCCATGAACATAATCTATCTCTTTACAAGGCCTGCCCTGATAGGTATTTTCAAGATAAGTAAGGATGTGCAAAGTCAAGGTTTAAGAGCACACACACAGACAGCTGAAACTGTGCAAGCATTGTGCAGTAAGTCAACAAACCAAACTTTAAGGCTGAGGTTGGCTTGGTCAACATTCCAGTGTAGTGTAGTAGACATGTGACATATGGGAGGGAATGCCCCCAGCAACATGCTTACAGCATGAGTCCTGTAGCCCTGTTAGACAGACGCTTGCATCATACCAGTCCAGTTGGACACCAAAGTAGATGTTCTGAATAAGTAGTAGTGTACCACAAATCCAAGTGAAAACTAAGTAAATGCATCTCCCCCAGCAACTTTTGTCAGGAATGACTACACTACTGCCATACTATATTACATACTACATCATACAGGTGAGAAAAACAGAGATCCCCTCACACCACATGGATACTTCTGCCACTGGTTTGCATTGTACAAACTATATTGTATTTGATTTTCAATGTGCTACATATTGGAGACTAATCTGCCTTACTGTTGGCAGTTTTAACAGGGCTTCTTCAGTTGTGTCTGATTGCTGTCGAAATGCCTCAAGTAATCACCAAGCAGTCAGTTTATGATCAGCAGGGGGCATCACTACACGCACAGTCAGAAACAGTGGGTTGGGACATTAGCGTAGTATGATGGGCATTGCTCTGTGTGAGAAAAGTCCTAACTTCAACCTCATCGAACATCTTAGGGATAAGGGATTAGACATTAGACATTTTAGGGATTAGCCTGGCCTTGCCTCTAGGTACACTATGCAGGTTTAGGTATTTTTGGCGGTTGTAGAGCTCCCTCTAGAGACGGGGGAAGCCGTGGCCTACTGGTTAGCGCTTCGGACTTGTAACCGGAGGGTTGACGGTTCAAACCCTGACCAGTAGGAAAGGCTGAAGTGCCCTTGAGCAAGGCACCTAACCCCTCACTGCTTTCCGAGTACTGTGTGTTCAGAGAGATTTATTTCACTGTGTGCTGAATGTGTTTCACTAATTCACGGATTGGGATAAATGCAGAGACCAAATTTCCCTCACGGGATCAAAAGAGTATATATACTTAGAGATTTTTTGTGGAGGTGAAGGATTAATAACAGGCAAAAATCTCTACTATACCTACTGAACTGTACCTACTGACAAGGTAATATCAGTAGATGTCTTGAATGTTCAATGTCTTCAGGTTGCATGGCTGGTTTTCTCGGTAGCAACTCGCTAAATCTATGCTGTATAGCTATGCTAGGTAAAGCCTATTACAAGTTCATTTACCATCAAATTGGCTTCGTAAAGGTGAAAATCTTGCATAGTGTACCTTTAATATCAGTGAGAGACTTTCTTTCTCAAAAAAAGATTCAGATAAATTATTTACATGTTTCTGGATTCTGGAATGATTCAGAGGTGATTCCAGAGAGGTTATGGGCACTCAGGAATGTAAGCCACCACGAGAGTGAGAGCAGCTTCAGTCAAACAAAGGAACACGTGAGATCCTTGACTATGAGCTAGTAATACCTGCTGTCATGGAGGTATAGCTGTGGGGGGACTGGCACTGAGGTGACCTGGCAAGGAGCAGCCATGGAGATGCAGGGCTCCACCACCGAGACAGGATGAGAGGCTGTGGGAGTGGGCTGGAGGCCCTCCATGCTGGGCTGAGGTGCAGCTGGGCTGGGCTGTGTGACCACCATTGGGCTGCTCTGGGCCACGGTGGGGCTGGCCTCTGTGACCAGTGGACTGGGCTGGCTGGTGGCTAGGGGCGGCTGGGTGCTGGAGGGGCTCTGGTGGGCCGCTGGGCTGGACTGGGCCTGTGGACTGTGTTTCTGGGCCATGGGGCTTTGCTTCTCTGACGTGGGTGCAGAGTGTGGTCCATTTCCATCTGTCAGAGATAAACAACTGTAATGCTGATCAAAGAATAAACAAATGTTGTTAAAGATGAGACATATATTGGAGAGTATTGAACAGTACCGTAAGTTGTATTTTCTGTACTTTAAGTCTTTTGTATTTTTGAACTCACCGGATAAGAATTGGTTTCTTATAGCCCAGAGGAAAATGTCTTTTCTTTGTCTCACAAGAAATAAATCAGCGCTTATTGAGATCTCACCCATTTCCCCTAAACCCCCCTTAGGAGACATAAGGAGCAATAAGAATAGATTGAGAAGGAAAAAAGGAGTATTTTGAGATCTTAAATTAGACTTGGGCTCAGACAAGAGAAGGGCTAATTCTCAGGAGCTCAAATTAAGAAATATGAGAAATGGCCAATATTTCATATTGATGTTACATTTAGCTCAATTATGTCTGGGAAAAGTAGAATAGACAAAGGAGAGATCTCATTTCAAATGTTCCTTTCCTATGAAAGAACACAGGGAAAGGGAAGGGAGGAATATAGCAACACAGGTAGACAACTCACTGATACTAAAAATAACTAAATAGCTACATAATTCACTCACTGCAGGGAAGTAAATGCATACCATATGATTAATTTATACATATATTCAAATGCATTTAAGAAAACACATGCAATTTCTCCCCTTGGCCCTCTTTCACTCTCAAACCCACACACACGCACGCACGTGCGTATTGCACACACACACACACACACATATACACACACAGGTATTTTAAATATTGCATACCTTCTTCAGGGATGATGTGGAGAGTAACAGAGAGGCCAGCATCCTTTATTAGTTTGACAATGTCAGCATGTGGCATGTTGATAATGGACTGTCCATTGACGGCCATGATGCGGTCCCCAACCTTGAGTTTTCCACAACGGTCGGCTGGACTACCTTCAATGATGCGGCCAATCTTGTGTGGCACTGCTACAAACACACACATACAATAATGAATGAACTGGATAGTTCTGCTAAAAAATATATATACAGATAATAATAATTATAATTATAACAGAAACTACAAAATCATGAAGTGACTGCTTGACCAGATGCTCAGAAAAAATGTACTTAAAAGTATGAGGTTATCTGTAGCAGCAGGACACATTCACTTAGCAATCTGGCATCCATATATCAATGACACAACTCAACTAGCCAATCCTAAGACTATCTAAATACAGATTTTTGGACGACAAGCTTTGAATTAGAACAAGTTTTGGACAAGCTTTTAGGAAATACAGTAGTAGGAGCAGGCTCATTCATTTCTAAGAGTGCTGGACCAATCTTGTAACGAAGTAAAGAGGGGAGAAAAGGCAGTTAGCATAAATTAAGTGCAATAAAAATTAACTTATGCAAAGTGTGGCCTTTTCGCCCTTCTTTTACATGATTTAAATTACACATAAATATCGCTAGATATAGTCTAGTCGTTGCCACTATTAGCATCACCAATTAGCAATAAATTAGCAACACTTTATTTCATGACATGTAAAATGCATTATATTTTCTAGCAGCTTAGCTTGTTGGACAGTTAAGCTCCACCGTGCTAGCGTACCCTAAACCTATCCTCTAAGAGGGGAGTTCAAAGTACCCATCCAACTGTACACTTTGTCCCAAGGAATGCAGTCTGCAGTACATTGAGCAGCAGTCTGCTGAACTAGCAAAGTTTTGCCTCTGGTCCCACAACAGATAGCCCCTGCTGTAGCCACTGCAGACCATAAATATTCAGCACAACCATGAATAAAAAAGGAATAGTGGTAGAGTGGTATGATAGGATAGCACAAGAGAAACAGTCTTGAAGAGCTGATTGCAACAATAAGCATGACATGAAACAGAGATGCACCCATCTGGGCACTCACTGATGGTGGCACTGTTCTCAGGCCTGTTGAGGGAGCTGATGATGACGAAGCCGAAGCCCTCGCTCTCCTTGCGGTGGATGAGCACATCAGTGGTCGGGGGCAGGTTGACTGGGCAGCCATGTCCTCGTGGGCTGTGCTGGGCCAAGCCAGAGACAGGAGCAGCCGCAGCGCCGTTTTCTGGACATAGTTCACCTGAAGATGCCAGAATACAGCAGCACAGTCAACCAACACTGAGCACTCTCTTCTCCTGCCTACTGGACACCCTCCCAACACTGAGCACTCCCTTGTCCTGCCTACAGGACACCCTCCCAACACTGAGCACTCCCTTGTCCTGCCTACAGGACACCCTCCCAACACTGAGCACTCTCTTCTCCTTCCTACTGGACACCCTCCCAACACTGAGCACTCCCTTGTCCTGCCTACAGGACACCCTCCCAACACTGAGTACTCTCTTCTCTTGCCTACTGGACACCCTCCCAACACTGAGCACTCCCTTGTCCTGCCTACAGGACACCCTCCCAACACTGAGCACTCTCTTCTCCTGCCTACTGGACACCCTCCCAACATGTGCCCTCAAAACATGTTGTTCTATAGAAACCTACCTTGTTTCATTGATGCATCAACATACAGGAGTTGTTTTAAAACACCATCCACTTTAGTAGTGAAGTATTAGTGAAGTATTAGTGAATTATTAGTGGGCAGCCGCGGCCTACTGGTTAGCACTTCGGACCTGTAACCGGAGGGTTGCCGGTTCGAACCCCGACCAGTAGGCACGGCTGAAGTGCCCTTGAGCAAGGCACCTAACCCCTCACTGCTCCCCGAGCGCCGCTGTTGTTGCAGGCCAACTGCGTCACTGCGTCGGGATTAGTGTGTGCTTCACCTCACTGTGTGTACACTGTGTGCTTTCACTAATTCACGGATTGGGATAAATGCAGAGACCAAATTTCCCTCACGGGATCAAAAGAGTATATATACTTATACTTATATTACATCAACATTATCCTTCAAAACTCTATTACAACTCTGTTGGCTTCAAGAGCCAATTCAGTTAACCAAGTAACAGTGCATAGATGTAGGTCACATATGACCTTTCATGTCAAAATGAAAGTCATATAATACAGGTAATGGATTTGTTATATTCTAATAACACATCTACCAAAATCTACCGAGCTCACCTAGTGGTTGGACTGATCTCCTGACAGTAAGTGTAACTTGACCGTTGCGAGCAGCTGCGTGCATGAGGTCAATGACGTATCGGTGGGGTCTCCCCGCCACAGGCATGTGGTCCACGGACACCAGCTCATCCCCTGGCCGCAGGCGGCCATCCCGCTCTGCAGGGCTGTTCTCTATTATGGCCCCGATTACAATCTGCTCGTGGGCAAATCACACTGGCATCAGCTACATCCAGCAAAGATTTGGAAAGATTCTGCAACCTACATTTCATCCATGCTGATTTATTCATACTAACAATTACTGTAGAAGTAAGTCTATTGCAGATGATTATATATGGAGAGAGTGTAGAATATGGCAAAATATCAATATTTGTTTAACATGAGTTGCATGTCCTCAGTTTTTCTGTAGGATAATCCACATATATAAAACAAAGAATAAACAGAGTATAGCTAGAAATCACATAAAAATAATTGAGTGCTCTAGTAAAATTAATGAGGACAATATAGAAGGAGGACAAAATATAAAAGCATTATGAGCAAAAAATACAGAATGCACTTTAGAAAGAGTGGAGGCCTGGATGGGACATTCAACCACCATGATGACCATCCCTGACCATCTAGGGAGCTGGCCACAATTTAGTAGAATTTGCTGTCCCTGCAACTGAACTTTGGAATATCCAATTATCTGATTTGATAGAAACAAATATGGAGTGTAAGAAGCCAATTCCCTGTCCTGCTTTGAGGAGAATTTCAAATTTCATCAGCTCTCCCACCTCCCCCTCTGTATATAATAATTTGCATCTCTCTCACTACCACCCCTCCACCCTTTATGTTCTTGTTTTGGCATGAGATGGAGTAGTGGCGACGCTAGCTGATGGTGGTTTGTCCAGCCCGCCCCATACGAGCCTTGTCACGGGCGTCCGGACTCACAGCCTGCACCGCCTCGTCTCCGCCCAGGATCCGAAAGCCGAAGCCGGTCTTCTCCCGCAGCAAGTGGACCTCCACCTCCTGGTACTCGGGTCCTACAATTACACAGGATGGAAGTACACTGGTTTAGAAGATTAGTGTTCAGACAACCACGTTGTGCTACATGTGTTACACATACCCACAACTCTGTAGCAAGCCACTCCATAATAAATTGCATCATTTGATATCTGGCAGTTCACAGTAAAGTGTGTGATTTAAGCTGTGTCAGCATGACCAAGGCCATGGGGCATGAAGTGGAGAATGTGCAAGTCAGGTGTGGTGACAGGCAGGCTACACCAGGCACAGAACTGAAGCGTATGCTGCAACAATTAGCTTCCACTTTAATCAATAATCAATGGAAATGGCTACACCAGACGTGATCGCAGCGTGTACATTCAAAACCAAATTAGACCAGTCTTCTAAAACTACTGTTACACTCTGCAAGCGGAGCGCTTCTTGTGCACTTGGTGGGGCCTGGCTGTAAGGAGTGAACATGATGACAGATTTATACTCACCTGTTGCATCTGAAAGGAAATGAAACCGCGATATAATTGGCTCTGGGATGAAAGAATGAAATTGGTC
The DNA here is from genome assembly GCF_017589495.1 of Alosa alosa. NCBI lineage: Eukaryota > Metazoa > Chordata > Actinopteri > Clupeiformes > Clupeidae > Alosa > Alosa alosa. The sequence goes on from NC_063199.1 coordinate 11,741,672, forward strand.
AGCAATGTATAATACTTACTTATATAACAATAATCATTAATGCTCCATACTAAGCAGAGGAATTAAGACTTGTGCTTGCATAAATGATGGGATATGTATGTGACGCTACTCACGCCGGCTCTCGTAGATGGCCCGGGACTTTTCGTACAGGTCGTACGGGTCGGGCTTGCTGAGGTGGAAGGCCTCCGAATCTGGCACAGAGGAGCGGTGGAGGGTGTGGGAGGGGTGGGGGGCACCGTGGGGCAACCCTGGAGCCGACAGGCTCGTCTGGGGGCTACACTGGGGGTCCCACTGGTGCAGAGGAAACAAACATATACAATACAGTTACTCTACCATTGGAGTGGAGGGAACGGATCATTCAAATGGATCAACTGCTGATCAAGTACTTATGATCGACAAATACAACACTAGTAGGGCTGCACAATTATCGTAATCGCAATATGAACCAACGCATTTACTTAATCGCAAAAGCTACAAATAATCCTGCACAGTTCATTTTGTCACATTTATGACTTTTATATTCATGTCATCTTCTTTGACTGTGCCACTTCTGGTTGGTGTATGTGTAGTGCGTGAGGGGCACAGACATTCTGATTGGTGAGCTTCACAGTCGGTCGGCGGTGCTTTGCTTCTTGTGCACTGGGCGTGCTCACCAAGCAGGGGTGGGACAATTTAAAAAGACACTTGGAATATTGAACCGAATCAATTCATTGACATTGAAAAAACATATGGTAAATTGCAATCGCAATTGCAATATCTGTCTGAAAAATTCTAATGAGATATTTCCCCCAAATCGTGCAGCCCTAAAGCCACATTTGCAGAACCAAACCAAATCTGGACTCAAAGGTGAATATTTTCTAAAAGAGCACAGTGAGGTAGCATGTAGATAATATGAATCGAAAATAAGCCTGTCCATGCTGAAATGTTTCACCTTGCATAATGTTCAAAGTCGTTAACACTTAAAGTAAAGTGTAAATGTAAAAGTAAAAGTAAAAGTTGGATTATCTGGCTAAACTAATTTAACAGGAAAGTGTCTCATACATTCTGTCAGCAACATCTCTACTTTGATAATACCTTGAGATGAAGCTAACCTCTCCTGATGTGATTTGCAGGTGATGCGGGGTCCGGTTCCTAAGAGTGGTGAGCTCTGTGCTGCTGATGGTCCCCCTTCCCTCTCAGCACTTTCCTTTTAGGCCCTACGAATCGAAGCTAACGCTAATCCTGCTACATGGTGTCAGTGAAAGTGGTCTGTCAGCTAAAGGCCTGCACTAAATCACTCCAATGTAGGCCAGCGAGATGGAGTCATAAATGCCAATTTATCTACTGTAGCAAGTGCACAATGTAGTTTGAGCACAGTAATGCACTGACTGAAACAAGTTTACTTTGAGCAAAGGGGTACAGGGGTAAACAGAATTCCTGCTCTCACTGTGTGTTTTAATGTACTCGTTTGTTGAGATATTGAAAGAAATTAGGTGAATACAGTGTTTCCCACAGAACTGAATTCTATTTGTGGGGGTAGGTTTGCAGAATTAACTTGGAACAGTTTTTAACAAATTAGCGTAGCGTGGTTATGATGAACCAGATTTAAGCACAATTTAGTACAACCTGGAAAATCATTGTGTGGTTGATGTTGATATTGTGGTGGGCCGCCACAAATAAGTCAATGTATGGGAAACACTGGAATATTAGTGACCGACAGACATCTTCATAAAGCAATGTACAGAAAACCTCCAACCATGGAAGAAATCCTATTTACCTGTTTAGAGCCCTCCCACGGAGAAAAGTGACCTGAAAGAGATAAAGATGAATAAATCAGATAAGGGGGACAAACACAAGACAAACACATTCCAACATTACTTGGTCCAGGAGGCTTGACTATTTGCAGCACTTCATGCATGGAGACGGTTTCCATATTCACAGAATTATGCATTAGCTACCCTTTACATCTTTGAACATACAATTATATCAAAAATACAATTACAGTAAAAAGAAAAGTCTCAAATAACCTCAAGTAAAAATCCAAATTCTTTTGAGCTCAAAATAAAATGGAATAAAAACATTCAAACTAAACTTAGACACAAAATGGCTGCTGTCATTCATCCTTAATAGACAGAATTCTAAGCAACTCTCCAAGTAAAATAGTTCACAAAGCATTTTATAATCAGGCCAGTATATCCAATAATATGTTGTATTCTTGTCTGTGAAGTGGGCCCAAGAGAAGTGTGGTTGTTTCCTTCTTTTTCAACCTAATTACATCATTAGCTGCAGGCAGTAGTCACGCTTCCATTTAATCCAACAATTCCAAATTGGCCTGTGCATATTTCCGACGGGCTCAATCTGATTCCAAACAGCTGCGGTGCATTCTCTCCTACTGTTTCAGCTCAAATCCTCTCTCCTCTCACACACTGTGGCAAGGAGCAGTGCAATGAAATGAACGTGAAAAACATAAACGACTGAGAGGAAATTCCCATTCAGCTGTACAACTAGCTGCTTTCAATCACCTCCACGTACATAACGATAGCTGATGGCAAGATTGAGATTTATTCTTCTTTGTGATAGAGATACACATATCTTGACATGCAATTTTGATCAGGGGAAGGAAATGAGTAGCATGTTAACTTCAAAGTCCTGCTTAGCAAGTGAAGGATTAAAATGCGATCTAAACATGCGGTGAGTGTGCAGTATAAATGGGCGCTAAGCTAGAGAAAGCCTAATGGATGGCTTCTGTCATGAAAGGAGCCCATCTCACTCTGTCTTTGACAAGCAGTGATGTCTCCCAACAAATTCCCTCCAAGTCCTCCAAGATCAAAAGTGTGAGAATGTGTGCCTGTCTGCCTTCTTAAGCTGATGGGGTTACATCAGTGGAAAAGCAAGCTGGAGCTTAACTTGAGGCCACATTAAATGCAGCCATTGCGGCATGTTACAAATTGGAAAGACTCTTGTTTCTCTTTACTCTGGATCCAGCATGCCAGCAATGTTTGGAAGCTCTCTTCTCTCTCCAAACAGATGAATACATTTCCAAACAGATGAATGTGTATATCTACAAACACAACAAAAGAGGGAGTGGATAATAGTGTCTGTAGTGCTGAACTGTTGGGGTGATCTGAAAGTAAGGTTACAGTGATGCATGAGCTGTCCGTGGTGCTGAGGGCCTGAGTTGCCATTACAGTCTCATTTCTAGCTGCCATTTCAAGCATTACAAAGTGACTAGTGCAACTGCAAAATGACCTCTAAATGTAACACTGCTAAGGTCAAGGATTGAATTCTCAGGGGAAACATGCTGACTATGAAAATACCAAATGAATGACCACCTCATGAGTCCCTTCATTCACAAAATACCTTAATGTAAATGCCCTGACCACATATACACTCTGCCATTTCTAACTGGCACGTAATTCTGCAGCCCTTCAGGTGGCATAATGAGCATCCTGATTGGCCCAGCAAGCTGTCTGTCATGTTCCTGCTGGCCCAGCTTGAGCAACATGCACTAAGCGGAGTGCTGAGGGACAGAGCTGTGAACATGGCCGGTGCTCAGCGGGACTCTGGCATGGTGCCGCCACTTGAATGGAGCAGTCTCACGTTTTATGGCAGAACCTCCCATTTCTCTTGCCCTCACTCTCTCTCTCTCTCTCTCTCTTCCTTACTGCAGGATAGCAGAGGTAGGTCACTGTTCCATTTGGGTTGGCTGCTTTATATTAGAATTACGTTCTTAAACAGTAATTTCATGTGTATTAGCCGCATTGTGTATAAGCCGCAGGACAGTGTTTTATGCAAGTTAAAAGAAACGAAACCACATATACCATATTAACTGCCCCCGTGTATTAACCTTATAGCTGAAGAAATTTTGCAAAATCAATGTATAAGCCGCAGCTAATAGTTGGGAAATTATGGTAAGTAAAACCTTAAACTAAATTTGAGTTAGTAGCTAATTTTAGGTCTTAGTAGCTGTCTTAAATGTAAAGAATATTGAATGTTGAAAGTCCATATTTGTACTTTAAGCTATATTGATAATAAAACGTTCTTCATATTTTTTGCCCTTTGTGCATAATGTTGTCTGTTGCTTGTAGAGATACAGTACAGTCTATTTCATCTAGGAGAAGCCAGTCCAAAGTATACACAGATTACTGACAGATTCTTGCTCAACATGTTCTAAAATCTCCAGCAACAACAGAGCCTCAATGACTGTGGGCAAGCAGCTAGACAAGATGACAGCCACCAGTTCCCCTGCTCACAGATGCCCTCCCACATGGGACCGACACCCTGTGAGCCGTGGGATCAGAGCTGTTGTAGGCGCTGCCAGCAGCTGCTACAGTCTGATTTGCAGCCTGAGTTGTGACACTCAGTAGTGGCTACCTGCAGCCTGCGGCTGCCACTGAGTGATGACCGGCATAATCTGCAGTGGACACCCACCCCCACCCCACCCCGGCTCACACACTCTACGTCCACCATGTGTGGAGCAGGCACACGCGTGTGTGTCGTCATGACACTCTTGGGCAGCTCAGCTCAGCTGAGCGATACGTCACACTCATCCCTCCACACCTGGCCTTGTCACACTGCCCACAGTGACGCCCCGGCAGACTGACCCACGCTGCTATGCTGCTGCAGGCTGGCTGCGACCTTGAGCACACTCACATGGCATCAGAGACGAGGCGCAGGCCGTGATGTGCGCGGTCACTGGCCCCTGGTGCTGCCCTGTGGTGGCCACGCACGCCGCTGACTAGGACGCCACTGCTGCCACGTCAGTTTATGGCACAATGACATCAACTGACAAAATCACAGCAAGATCAACTGAACCGACGGAAAAAATAAACTAAAGCGGTCAATATTTCTGATGCTTGTCATTTTGCCATATTGACCACTGGGAACCTGGATTTTTCTTCAACTCAAAATGTTTTTCTTCTGACTATAGAGTGTTGATGCAACCTGTGTGTAAGGATCAAAACACTATGACCACTGCCATGCTGAAGTGAACTTACCACACAGCTACAGTCTTTGCTTTTCAAGTGTCAGTTTTGTGTTGGGCTGCAACACTTGAACTTGATCTTAACCTTTAAGATTCATTGCATCCTCTGTTAGGACCATAGGAATCAGGTCTACGAACATAACATAACAGAGAGCTCAGCATGCAATGCTAGCACTGAAAGCTCAGATCCAACAGGGTCTTTCCCAGGTCCAAAACGGTGCTGCAGATGGCAGCAGCTTCTTACCTGCTGCTGGGGCTGCCCTCTGGATGACCAGGGTGGCCTCCGTTCCCACTGGACAGTCCTTCAGCAGCTGCACCACCTGGTTGTGGTTGAGGCCCTGCAGGCCCTGCTGGTTGAACTCCACCATCAGGTCCCCCTCGCACAGCCCCGGGCAGCCCTGGGCCTCCAGCACCTGCTTGACCCGCTGACCCGTGGAGCTGTCCGCGATGGTGAACCCGAAGCCCTCCGCACCCTTCACCATGGTCAGACTCAGCAGCTCCACCCCTTGTCCAGCCCCTGCCCCCGCCGCCGTCCCCGACGACGCCATGGACACGGCGTCCTCGTGCCCCATGGCTCCGGAGCTGCCCGGCGCGCTGAGGGAGGGGGGCTGGGAGCCGTCCAGGTGCGTGTCCCCGGGGTGGGGGATGGGCGTCTGCTGGTCAGGCAGGCGGCCGGTCAGGGACATGTACTCCATGTAGTTGTCGTAGCTGCTGCGGCCGTTGAGCAGCAGCGGGTGCTCCACCAGGCCCATGGGCTGCAGCGTGTTGCTGGCCGACGGGTCCTCGGGGTCGTAGGGCAGTGGGTAGCCTCGGCACAGCATGAGGGTGACGCTCTGACCAATGGGCACCGACTGGAAGAGCTTGACCACGTCGGCATGGGTGGTGCCAAGCACGCAAATGTCATTTATGTAGACGATGACATCACCTAGACAGAATGGAGAATGAGACGGTTACATATGACGCTCACACAGATGTAACGCTCACATATCCCTTCACTCATCCACAGACCATCTCTCCCAGCTGCCCTCCAGATGGACACCCCTAAACCCATCAGAGACCACCGCTGCACTGTAAACCTGAACCGTCAAACTAAATAAAAACATGTTCGGAAACTAATGACCTAATTCATTTACTCAATCCATTTTAGTTCAAAGAAGTATTTTATTTGAGTACCAACAGTAACTGAAGCGTTTATAAGATGTCTTAAGGCAATTAAAGGAGATTTTTTTTCACAAAGATCACTATTTTCTCAAGGTCACCGAGTAATGTCGGTAAGAAAAACCTAGCTTGAGTTGCTACACCCAACAGCTAGGGCTGTCAGGCAGCTACTGTGCTACACTCTGGGGGCATGTTCATGAGCCCCCATGTTCAGCTACAGTACTACACTCTGGGGGCAAGTTCATGAGCCCCCATGTTCAGCTACAGTGCTACACTCTGAGGCATGTTCATGAGCCACCATGTTCAGCTACAGTGCTACACTCTGGGGGCATGTTCGTGAGCCACCATGTTCAGCTACAGTGCTACACTTTGGGGGCATGTTCGTGAGCCACCATGTTCAGCTACAGTGCTACACTCTGGGGCATGTTCGTGAGCCACCATGTTCAGCTACAGTGCTACACTCTGGGGGCATGTTCATGAGCCCCCATGTTCAAAACATTTGAAAACATTTATAGTTAAGTTTGATGATCTTAATGTTGTTGCAAAGGATCATGAGAATCTAGGTAACCCTCAAAACAGTTGAGCTGCTCTTTAAACAATATACTTTTGAATTAGAAATAAATTATTATCAACTACTTTCGTTTTTCAATGCTGACCACTAATGCACTGCAGAAACAGTGTCATCATTAGCCAAACAGAGAGGTGTGGGTAAGGGTATGTCTGGCTGATTACACCAGCCAAGAGCAAACAGCAGAGGGCAGGAAGAAAGGACAAAGAGAACAGAGAGATTACAGAGAGAGGGAGAGAGCATTTCTGCATTTCAAATTTACTCTGGATGAAGATAAAATCCTGCAGAAAAAAAAGGGAATTTGCATCTAAATTAGGTCTGTACTGTGGCGTGTGACAACATTAGTCTGATTTGTGATTAAACAACTGTTCCACCAGTAAAGCTGCACATTATAAAATAGCCGCATAAAATACAACAATCAGTCAAATGTAGCTAAGCAGTGTCACAATTGTACATTTCCACAATGCTTTCAGCCACAATGTTCCTAATTAACCTCTCAACAATGGTAAACAATTACCAGTATTTACAAGCTGATGATTTAATTCGGACATTAAAAGCCCTGTGCATACGAGTTACGACTGTATACGCTCAATTTGAGTCTGAGTCCATGAGCATGCCCATAATGTCAGGAACAGTGTGATATATATGGGCCTGGTGGCATGGTCATATAGTGACTGAGTTCTAATCATATAGTCATATATGGGCCTGGTGGCATGGTCATATAGTGACTGAGTTCTAATCATATAGTCATATATGGGCCTGGTGGCATGGTCATATAGTGACTGAGTTCTAATCATATAGTGACTGAGTTCTAATCATATAGTCATATATGGGCCTGGTGGCATAGTCATATAGTGACTGACTGAGTAGTACTCTCTAGAGCAGTGTTTCTCAAAGTGTGGTTCGGGGACCACTGGTGGTCCGCAAGCTATCCCAAGTGGTCCGTGAGCAGACGTGGTAAAATATAATATTAATGTATATTGTTTGTAATATTGAACCAACTTGAACCAACTTGTATCCAAACAGTTCTGCAACACTAGCTATGTAAGCTATGCCAGTTTAAATCATATGAATTCTCTGACACAATAAGCAAGGTGCAAAGACAATAATCAAGGTTGTTCAGTGAGTAGGTGTATTGTGTAATATACTGTTGTAGTCTACTGTTTTTTTTTTAGCTAGGTGGTCATTGAGGCTTTTTTTATTGGTTATGGTTATATATTGATCTGAAAAAGTTTGATAAACACTGCTCTAGAGGACATTATGTGAAATTATGTGTTTTTGACCAATGAGACGTCTGGATCAGGGCTACACAGTACAGTAGATCAGCTGAGGTGGGAATGATGCAGCCCATTCTGAAGAACTCACCGGTGTCCATCTTGCTGTCCTGTGCGGCCGGACCGTCGGGAATGACACTTTTGACCTGTAGGAACTCGTCAGGCTCGTCGCCGCCGATGATGGTGAAGCCAAAGCCCATGTTGCTCTTCTGCAGCGATGTGGACAGGAAGGTGCCCTTCAGCTGGGTGGGGTCGCGCGTGAAGGGAGGTTTCTCTGCAGAAAAGAGGTGGACAATGCACACGTGCACACGTGTACACACACACACACACACACACACACACACACACACACACACACACACACACACACACACACACACACACACACACACAGGTCAGGGGGATGCACTTTAAACAGCAACAATCACACCATCAACAGCAATAAAACACACAGCACACTTGTGAAGACCAGGATGACTAGAAGCTACCACTCAGCAGAGTGATCCAGATGCAGAGGAACAGTCACTTGGCATGCCAGACCTTTCCCAGGGCTTTCCCAGGGCTTTACATTCTTACTGATACTTTCATAATAACATCATGAGTGATCTAAGAATCCATATGGTCAGTATTTCCAGTTGATTGTGAGAAGTACAGAGAATTCATGTATTTTAGTCACACGCACGCACGCACGCACGCACGCACGCACGCACGCACGCACGCACACACACAGGGTGATAGATGCAGCCAAAGGTGCAGTGTACGAGTGTGTGTCAGTTTGTTTTTTTCAGGAGGAAGAAAAGTAGAGATGTGGGGCCCAGACCGAGCTCAACCTTGTGACTCATCACCTTGTACCAAATACACAAACATGGCCATGTTCCTATGTGTATGCTGGTGAGGCTGTGGAGCGCCGGGTCACCTCTGTATATGGTGGGCAGGGGCAGCGCTGACAGGCCCTGGCTCTGCATCTGCTGCTGCTGCTGCTGGCGTCGCTTGGCCTCCAGGACGGGGTTCTCAAACTGGGTCCTTCTGTTGATGTGGCTGAGGGGGAGCAGGAGGAGGAGGAAACTCATTAGCGTTAGCGGGCTAATCTCAGAGGCTCACCTCTGGGGGGACCAGATACAGCCGCCTCATCATCTGCTGTTTGGGATTAAATATTGAAATAGCAACATTGCAACAAGACCCTAAGAGCATTTTCATATGACAAACTAATCAAAACACTGATGTCTCATTAAGCATGCAAAAAAACACAGCAAATTCAGTTTCAGGATTATGAGGAGACATTGTTTTCACCCACTTAGTACCCAATGCCGAATTCCCAAAACATGGAGACAAATAACTTTCTTGACAGCACAAAGTGCTGTTTTTCTTACACAAATGAATTTACAGCCATAATTTGTATGATTTTTCCAAGAGATCTGTGTGAACATATACTGGTATTGTTACATACATTGGCTAAATACATATAGAGAATCTACACAAACAGTACAGTATACAATCTATGAATGCACTAATAACATCAACAGACAACATATATGTGCAACAGACATGGTAGCACGCTTAAAGCGAGACTCAAGACTATCAAATACACCAACAAAGGTAAAAAATACAACTTACTCCACATAGTAACTGCCATATATAGGGTCATCAATCTTCTCCCAGCCGTATGGAAGCTCTGATGCAACATAAATCATACAGTGAGTCAATATTCAGCATAACTATGGGAGTCTATAGATACATATACAACATTCTAGTCAATTGGTTGCATGTCTGTATATTATACCATACTTCTTATGTCTGCTCTAATGGAACACATTCCTGGGAGCAATACTATTTGCTTTAATATGCATAATGATGACAGGGACAGGATATGGCAGCAGCACTGTGACAACACAGGACTGTTACTGAAAGGTCAACTCAACGCACAGCACTCACACAGAGTGCATAGGTTGCCTGGAAACAACTGCTTCTCAGTAAAGATATATTATTATATCTAATATCATAAAATAAGAAATGTTTTTGAAAGGAATGAAACTGACAAACTGACTATTGCTCTGTGTTTTCATTTGTTTGATGCTGTAGTAGCGTCACATAGCAAGTACCCTAGCATAAGGCCCCCTACCGTATCCCAGCTGTGGGCTATATTGCGGTGCGTTCAAATTCACAAACATAGGTGAACGTTTGCAAACAGTTTTCTGTCTCCCTCTTCCCATCTCTGTGAATGTGATGCGAACACTCATAGACACATAGTTTGAGGAAGTATTTCTCTGAGAACATACAGTGGAGCTGGATGGGAGCTGGATGAACGGTTACAGTTAAAATGGAATTTTTACACCAAATCGTTCAAATTTAACTGTTCAGAGAAAACATATTTGCTATGAACATTCACTCTCTGTTTGCTGAATTTGAACGCACCTCACATTGTGTTTTTTTCTGTTCTGTTTTCTCGCTAATGTGGCTATATTAGTCTTGGAATCATGTCAAATCACAAATGTGACACCACAGTCATTGTTTCATTCATAGGCACTGCTGGCAAAGCTGAAACAGCATTTAAGCTAAGAGACGGAACAGAAAAGTTGGCGTGCAGGACGAGCGAGCCGAGCAAGCGAAGGTGTGAGGAAGAGGAAGAGGGACACACAGGAGGAGCCGGTGGGAGGAAGTGGAGCACCAAAGCAAGACAGCCCCAAAAACAGGAGAAAGTAGGACACAGGAGAGAACAGGAAACCATAGGAAGATAAGTGAGGGGAGGCTGCTGTCTCTGGTATGTATGTGTGTGTGTGTGTGTGTGTGTGTGTGTGTGTGTGTGTGTGTGTGTGTGTGTGTGTGTGTGTGTGTTTCACTGCCTCAGGCAAAAAGTGTAAAAAAAGACCAAATGTCTAAGTTTAGCAGGGTATATTTCATCAATAAGGGGCAAGGGAGTTCATCCAACACAGGACGATGACATAGACACACCTGTAAGCGCAATGGACCTGATAACGCCTAATAAGGAGTTTTATCATCAGGACGAGAGGGCCTGCTGTGTGCAGGTTAGCACACTCCCACTTTAATGAAATTCAGTACAGCTGAGATATGTTGCACTAAAGAGGGCCGGAAAGTCTCCATGACAACAATGCAGGCCAATCAGCACTTGCAACATTCAAGATAGGGTTTTTTTTTCCCTTTCAGCTTTTAGGGCAAACAGCCATTGGTGAACTATCAGGAGGCCTTCACCAGCACATATACACCGGAAACTTTGTGATTATTATTTCAAACATCCTGAACAGAAAACATCCCTGAGGCATTATGCAGCGATGCAGATAACTCCCCATGACATATACACACACAGTTCTCTATGCATGCATTTTAAATACACAGCCACTCGCACACAGCTAAGCCTGCATATGAAAAGGAGACACAGTAATAATTAGAACAATTTCCATTTCCATTCCATTTTGTCTTATTACTGCCGGCTATCAATATCATAGGTACTGAAAAGTAGAAAAAGAAAATCAAGAAACCAACCAAAAAACACTAAATCTCTCTTGCACTTTTGTTGACTTTGTAACCACACACAATTCCCACTCTGCACTATTCTACAGGAGGCTTCCCAAACCGTAGGGTTTCCAATATCAAATAAATAACTGTGACTAACTACACATGACCGTTGGGGACTCCTGCAAATGTGTGTGGGCCAGAAGATCTCAATCTCAGTCCAGCCTCTGTGTCGCACTGACAAAACAAGTACCAAGGTCACAGAATGATCTGAAATGAGTTTGTACAAGTGTGTATCAGGGTGGTGAGGGCAAATTCAGTTGAGCTCATGGCACACATCAAGTGCAAGAGCTGATGGCTAGGGCCTGGGAAAGCAGCTATGATGTCTGAATGGGTCTGTTTCTCTCACACACACATACACACACACACACACAGACTGAAATAAAATGCATGTATATAAGCATTCATATTTCATATTGTTATTCTAAAAATACAAGACCTAATTCCGTTTCATTCTAAATTAAGTTCATATCAAGGCTCAGCTGTTTCTTGAACACAAAGCACAGAGCATGGGACTAGCAGGCCATCTTCCACCTTAAATACGAGCCTTTCACATCAGGCTGCTACCTTAAATAATTGGTCCTCCTCCTCTAGTTTCTATGGCAACCACATAAGAAGTCTCTTTTTTCCTCTGCTGTGGGCTCATTTGTCTCTCCCTGTGTGTGTCGAGATGTGTTTGAGAGCGCACACATGTCAACATTTTACTATGTGTGTTCACGTTTCTCTGGCGGTGTGTGTATGTGTGAGTGTGTGCTTCACAGTGTATTTGTGCACGCCTGGGCTCTTGGTTAATGAAGTGCTCAGAGGGTGCCTATGCTAGATGACTCACTAGCCTTTGATGAGTACAATCCCACAGCAGTGTTCCTGTGGAGCCACTTGTAAAGACCTAGACCAAGGACACAGGGCTGATTCCCAGAAAGCGTGCATACCGGTAGAACAGATGCCTCACCTGTGCTGCAAACAGCTCTTAAATAAATGTGCAGATGCCACTGGACACACATTACCTATCTACAACCACTAATTGCCATTAGCCATTTTCCACCTCTGAGATTAGTTATTGGATTTTACCCACTGAGTATTGCTCTAGGGATGGTTTGGCACCAAATTCTTTGCAGGGACGAGCGAGTGTTTGCCGGGACAGGGACTGTTTGCACAAGGGCTCATGCCATGCTGCCTGTAATGTCATCAATCAATGCGGCTGAGCCAGACATGCAGCAGGTCAATAGAGCCCCATGTCAGAGACTCCAGAGAGGTTACAGATCTAGAGACTTTAGGTAGCACACACAGTTTGGAAGTTAGCTCTTAAGGGAATTAGTCTACTGCTTGCCAAAAGAGTGGGATATGCTGAAGCTGTAGGCAGGGAAGAAACAAAATGATTTTGGGGCCAAATGACGACCACCACTTCTTATTCCTCCTTCACATTCGCTGAACACATACCAAGTTTTGTGACATTTTGTCCATAGAGGGTGCTGCAACTGACTTCATTATCTGAATCGCGCAAACAAGAATACAAAAAATGGTGCTTTAGTCTATTGTTGCCATAAAAATAAATTACCTTGGCATGTAAAGTCTCTCTCCTGTTTCCTTCACTTCTCACTCTCTCACTGCACCACTAGCGTTATGCAGCGTGTCATGCTTTTGTAGGCCAAATGAAGCACCTTCCACTGCACTGCACTGCACTGCTCTCTCACGCTTGGAGGTGAAAATGACTTTGTTTTTGTTAATCACTGACACTACTATTATCTATCATTCGATAGTTAACAATGATATCATAAGATGACAGCGATGTGCCCTACAAGTGCTTTACAACAATTAGTTCATCTGTCACAACCTGACATCAGCTACAGTAAAGCCCACATGAGGCTGATAAACATATGCCCCAAGGACAACTGGGGGGAGGTTTGAGAAGAGTCACAGAAGCAAGTGTGGTGTTTTGTACCGCCATGGTGCCTCCAGCACGGCACAATAGAACCGATGGCTTTAGAAAGCAAACAATTGTCTCCTGCAGCAGTGAGCACGGCACATTAAAGCAAGGCACACTTACCATCCTCCTCGCATTCCTCTGGTGGCTTGGCCTTCTTAGCAAGCCGAGGATCCAGCCACGACGTCGTTTTGGTGTTATGACTAAAAGGGAACGGAGAGAGAAGTGACAGCCTCGAGCACACTCCTCTCTACATGTCTTAGGTGCTAAGGCAGAGCAAACCGAGTGTGTAAATTGAAGCATGCCCGGGTGAAAGACTACAGGCTCTAAAATGGCAGTCGAGGCTGGCTTTTTAAAGGGACTGGGAGGAGAGAAGACACTGTGTCCCTCTATTTCACCCCCTCTGCACCCACTCTTCCAATCTGTCATTTCTCAGGTTACGTGACATATTCCGCTAAATAAATCAGATAATGCACTGGGAGGGGGTTTATTGGCTCAAACTACATCAGAACTCTGTAATAACTTAATCTGGAGCCGTGTGGTGATGATTTGTCTCTCATGGGAGACCACTGAATACAGTCAGACACTGCCAGCCATGAGGTCCAGATGGCACCACAGGTCATCATGGTGCTATATTTAACAGTGTCTCGTCATACTAACATCATTACACTAGCTAACATTATCAATGCAGCAAATAGGTCATGAAATAGGCCACATACAACTGACAGTACAGGGGCACAGAGCCATCAGAACACAGGCCAAAATGGAAGGTCTGGTAACAACATTTGACCACTTACTCTATGAAGTAGACCTCCCCCTTTTCTGTGTAGGCCATTTCCCAGTTGTCAGGCAGTGGACCCAACTCATCGTTATCTTGCGAGTCAGCGGGAGATTTGGGGGCCTCTCCCTCCTCCTCCTCTTCCTCCTCCTCGGGGGCGTCGGTGGTGGCGAGGGTGGGCGTCTCGGGCGGGCAGGACTGGGGGGGCACGCCCCCGAGGCGTCAGTGCTCTTGTCCTCATGCTCGCTGGACTCTGTGGGCAGAGCGGGCGAAATGGTGAGTCATGACTGACCTTCCAACTGTACCGCTGCCGTGTCCTCAGAACAGGGGTCAGAACGGCAGACACAGAGCTGCAGCAGCGGAGCGGGAGGGAATGGACGAGAGAGACGTCCACTCAGACCCAAAGCAGACAGTCACAGATGTGTCATCTTTTAGAGAAGCTTAACAGGAGGCTGCTGAGACACAAGTGGCTGTGGCATCCGTACCACAATCGGGCCAAGTGACCACAGGGACCCGGGCCAAGTGACCAGAGACCCGTGAACCCCAGAGGGTTCCAATCTGACCCGTGGTCTCACCACATCCCTCTCCCCCACTTGCTTCCTGTCACTCTTCACTGTCCTATCTGAAAAAATACATTTTAAAAAGCTTACTAGGATTATAAACATGGATATATGTTTCCTTATTGAAATGAAACCTCACAAAAAAATTACATAATTTTAGCACAACTAAAATATGATCAGCAGTCTATGGCAGTAATTGGATTTTCTGCTTGCTATGCACACTACGTTTGCCATGCAAAGACAAAATGTTAATTAGACCGTAAACTAGTCTCACTGACAGTAATTAATTACCAAAGCACGGTGCAAACTGTGCATGCACAGCACATACTTCACGCACCCCTGGTTTGAGGATTACTAATGGAAATGTTGACATGAAATCAGAACTTCATGGTATCACAGAAGTATATGGCCTAATCTGCTTTTGGCATCATTGGCAGCTCACAGGGTCTATTATCTAGCTGACCTGGGGTAATGGCGATGCCGTTGCCGTTGACGACGGGGCTCTCCTCCTCCTCCTCCTCGGGCGGCTCGATGCTCTCCTTCTCCATGTTGCTGACGGACTTGTTCCTCTTCCTCTTCCCCTCGGCGCTGGGTCGGGCTCCGGGCAGAAGCTGGTCCGTCACATTAAAGAGCATGGGAGAGGGCTCGGCTGGGGGCTTGGGCGTGCCATAGAAGTTATCTGCAACCCAACGAGAGGCCACGGGGAGAGGTCAGCAGGCTTCTGTGGTAGCCCCCTGAGGCTGCTTTACATGTGCCGTTTTACTTTCATTTATTCCTGTCATCATCTTTTGGTCTAGTGGTTTTAAATGAACTTTTCAATACTTTTTTGACTCCTAGGGTTTGCCAAACTGCGATTCTTTCACAGCATCTCACCCAGCACTTGGGAAATCCACTTAATTTAGGTTCATCTCACTTAATTTCATGCTTTTGATTTCTTTTATATGTCTGGAAAGTAAAAGGCACTGAAACATTGCATAGAAATTTATGAACAGTCTGATTTCCATAACGGGGTGACCCAGAATCAGAGAAACAGCTGGGTGTGACTACAAAATGCAGGCTATTTCATTAAAAAAAACTGAGGAAGAAATCACCCCTTAAGGTAGTCCTAACAGCAGATAGAATGACTGACTGTACACAATGTTCAAAAACAAAGTGCAGTTCCACTGCCACAGAAAAAGGATGCAGCATTTAGTGACTTGTTGTATGTCAATAACGTACTGTAGGTCATTGTTAACAGTTTTACCCAAGACAAGACGACTCAAACTCTTACTGCACTACATACAGTATAAATATTAAGCTTCATACATTATGCTAATTGTAGTGAAATATATTTTGCAAGAACACCAGTCTAGAAATGTATTGCATATGGGTTTATATAAAGATGTGTGCAAAATTATGCTTACCTTCATATGTTCCACTTTCAAGTAAAGCTCCACTTTTCTCCAATTCCATAAACCGGTCAACACTTACAAAGTTGTAGTCCAGCCCTGGAACCTCTCCCTCCTTAGGCTGTCTTGTAGTACCTGAAACAACAAGAATCAAGAGCTTGTCAGAGTGCCATAACTCCAATAAATTAGGAATGAATTCACCACCATGACAGGACACCCCTTGGAGCATGGCACTGAGAGAAAACAATCACTGTAATTAATCTCTTTGTCACGGCTAGATTCAAACAAGAATTGCCTGAAAATCCCTCACAGACAGAATGACTGAAACTATTCAAGAATGCAGTGCAATCAACAATAGCCATTGTGTTCTGAAAATATCTTACCAAAGTTAGAAATTACTAAGATGAAACAATATATAATATATAATTGGAAACAATATATTATATATAATGATTAAATGAAACGGCTTAGTATTTGTTTGAGTATTCATTTTAGAGACTTGGCCGGCATAAATGCTCTGTACAGTGTCCTTCAACAATGCCATCTGTTAAACTGTAGCATTCAGGGTCTCAACTCTTCTAAAAGCTAGTTGACAAGCAGCTTTTATAACGGAAAGTCTCAAACCATACTAAAACCTTTTTAAACTCGGTAAATTAAATTACATTATTATTTCAATGCTGAACAACAACTTAAAAGGGAGCTCTGAATCACACAGACCACTGGGGCACCATCCTAATGGGCAGCAGAATCTCTAGTCTGAGGAGAAGAACAGACACAAAAGCAGACAGACTCAGCAAGACTGCAAGTTTAAAGTTCAATCTGAAGTAGTAAGAGTTGGCCTCCAGATATAACAACGGTTGCACAGTGCAAAATGACAATGTTCAGGGTATGATGTCAGCCATACTACTGGCAGAGCAGCACAGTTGCTCTTAAGCCTCAGATGTGATTACCGTGACATCACACAATGCAAGAGGTTTTGGAGCAGAAGCTCTCTTCTCCAAGAGGGAAACGAAGTCACAAGGCAGAACATAGTCACATGTACTGCCTTTATTTACATGTGATCTGTTACATGAGTACAAGAGCACAGCATGGCCAAGTGCAATGTGTCATAAGTACCCATCCCATAATATCCATTTTATGTCATTTCTCAGAGGGCAAATGCTGTTGCTTTTCCTCTAAGGATTGACACAAAATTGTCCACTGGTGCCACTACAAATAACTCATATTCACATGAACCTTTTCTCTGTGCACATCATTTCATCCCAAGGAAATAGATTCTGCTGAAAACGTAAACCTAATCTCAAGCAAATAAATGAGAATCCCACTAGGCGAAGGGAGGTCTTCCAAATCATAGCAGGGTGTGTTCCTGCCCCCCTATAGAGGCCTGCCCAGTGCCCACACAGGGCCTCCACAAGAGACAGGCCTGGGGACTAAATTAGGGGTTTCAACTGCTGCTGGTTCAATGTGCTGTGGTGATGGAATTCCATCCATTCTGAATAAATGTAGCATTTGTCTATTGCAACATAATGCACAGACAGGCAAAGTAACGTACAGTATAATGGCCTGCTTCATGGAGTCAGTCATTTGTTGTTTGGAATATGCACCAGCTGGTTAGTTGTTAATTAGTTAATTAGCATACTGTTGTGTTAACATTATGTTTATGTTTACAGTTCTTAACATACCATTTTGTCCAAAAGGACTTACAATGACATCAATAAACATTACATTAACATTCAAATTAACAATTGAAAGTAAAGTCATATATAGCCTGAATAAAAAGCATTAGCAATGGACTAAATAAAATTCAACAGAAAAATAACAATGAACATAAGCATACACAAACAGTGACTCTACAAGAATGAATTATTAGATACAAGCAAATCAGTCTGTGGATGCTTCTTGAATTACTAATTAATACATTGAATTAAATTAAATCATCCCCAAATACAAGGCCAAATGTACATAAATGACAGAGTACAGTTCGCAAGCAGCTAGAAATAATTGTCAAATGTACGGCCCCTAGCTGTAGTCAGTACGGGGAGTATTAGGATGCCTACCAATCAGATTCTAAGCATGGGGCAAAGTTTAAAAGGTGCAGCAGAAAAGTGCAAAATATCCATACTGCTGAAATTGCACAATATTGTATTAGCTCAATATATTCACTGTGCAACACACAGCACCATACATTTACAAAATACAGTCATTCAAATGATTAACTCATTACAACTTCAACAGAAGTGACACACTGTGGTCCAACTGAGATGCTGAATAATTCAGAGGTCAATCCCAGCTCCAGGATGGCATGTAGTGGAGGTGTTCTACGTTAGCTGATATGAAACCTTTGGAAATACTCCCAAATGGTAAGCAGTGGAGATGAGATTCCAGATCAGGTGCTTGTCTCCTGTAGCATAATGAAACCCCAACAAGATAATTCCATTTGGATTGTGAGGTAAAAATAACAGCATGTGTATGTGAGGCCTCTAGCAGGCTGAGCAGGTATGAATAATGGAACAGTATAGATGAACATACACTTAAAATGAGCTGAACAACATGAAGAAAGGCAAGTCCAGAAGGCAAGTCCAATTATTGTCATGAGCATTCTCTCTCCCTGGTAACAACCTTAATTGATTCAATTCTCTGCCACTCTGCTCACTCTCTCTCTACTCTGCCTAACGAGCTCCACCTGGCTCCGCCCTGCTCTGCTCTTTTGTTACCTGGCCAGCTGCTGCATTTCCCACTCACCATCCTCACCTTGCCCCACTCTGCTCTAATTACTCTGCCAGCTGCACTGCATTTCTCCACTAACCTCTCCCAGTATATAAAGCCCTGTTTTTCAGCCAAGCCCTGTCAGATTGTCTTCAAACCTGGACCAGTAACCTGCCTGCCTGTCTACGCTCTGTGATTCGGATCCTTTCTTGACTGCCTCCCTGTTCTACTGCCCCGGTTATCCCGACCTGCCTTCCGGATCTTCTCGACACTCTCCGATCTTCAGCCCCCCGGTAACTCGAATCTGCCTTCTGTCTCACCACATTTAGTGCCTAGCCCTGGTCTGTACTACTGCCTGCTGTTCACCTTGCTGTTGTGTGTGTGTGTGTTCCCCCAGGCCTCCGACCACCAGACGAGCGAGCCCCGCCGCTGTCACCACCCTCAGCCCGAGGCGCCCGCTCGATCACTGGGGATACACACACTCAGCACCTTGGACTGGAACCCCCGAAACTTGAAAACCCAGAGCCCCGAGAACCCCTGACACCCTGGCACTCCTAGCACCCCTGGAACCGAACCTCCAAGACCTCACGCTCTCCCTCCTCTTCCCCCTGAACCCTTCAATAAAAGACTCTGAATTTGAACTTGCGCTTTGGGTCGCCTTTCTGTCCGTGACAGAACGATCTGACCATCATGGACCCAGCGCACCCTGACCACTATGGAGGAAGAGCCCGAGATGACTGCCCTACAGCCACTGGAACGCACTGAGGGAGACATCAATCGGATGGCTGGTGACATTGCTTCCCTTCTCCAGCTAGGCAACCAACAACAGCAATCCAACCAGCAGCAACAACAGATCCAGCAGCAACAGCAACAGCTTCAACAGCAGCAGCAACAGTTTCAGCTACAACAGCAACAGTTCCAACTGCAGCAACAACTGCTAGCCCAAGCCCTGCAACTACTCTCAAACCCGCTACTCCACCTGCACTCCACCCCTGGTTCTTCTGTTCCTGTACCACCGCTGTGTTGCCACCAGATCCCCACGCCCTGAACCAAAGATTGGGAACCCGAACGCTTAGATGGAAACCAAAAAAGCAAGTAAGACCATTCTTGAGCAGCTGCGAATCCAGTTCGCACTACAGCCCAGGACCTTCAACGGAGGGAGCCAAGGTGGGTATGTCATCACCCATCATCTCACCGCCGAGCTCGGTTGTGGGGAACGGCGAATTCGACCGCAAAACCCCAGCCTGTGCCTCCTTCAGTGCCTTTGAGGAGGAGATGTTAAAGGTCTTTGATCTAGGCTCGCCAACAGCCGAAGCGTCACAAGCTCTGCTCACCATCCGTCAGGGCAATCGGACAGTGGCAGACTTCTCCATTGACTTTCGTACCCTGGCCAGTCAAAGCTCGTTTAACTCTGAGGCACTGGTGCAAGCCTTCCTCCACAGCTTGGAGGACTATATCAAAGACGAAGCTTGTTTCTCATGACCCGCCCCCAACGCTTGATGCCGCCATTGACCTTGCCGTCCCCGCATTGACCGGGCCAGATACAGACCCGAGGAGGGAGAAGGGGCGTCTCAGTCAACCTGCCATCCGCACTCGGGTCGATACCTCCTCTGTCCAGCCCCTGCCTGTCAAGTCCCAAGGCCAACTCAATCAGCCTGAGGCCATGGAGATTGGCCGCGTCTCTGACTCCCCGAGGAGCCAGCGCCTCAACCTCCAACCTTTCCTCTACTGTGGTGGTGAAAATCACCGGGTCGCCACCTGTCCGGCAAAAGCCGCAGCTCACCAGGTGTAGGGGAGATCCGGTGAGCTCAACAAGTCTTCAGTCTCCCCTCCATCCGAAAACCCCTGCTTCATCTCCGCCTTCAGCTTCCCGGACACGCACTCACACGCTATCAGCCTTTTTGTGGATTCTGGAGCCGACGCGAACATCATGGACCCTGAGCTTGCACGGCAACTGGACGGAACCATCAACTGGCACAACCCATTCCTGCACGATCCCTGGATGGACATCATCATCTGGCACGGTCACTACATCTCAGCCCCTGTGACAATTCTGCTGTCAGGAAACCACCAAGAGTCCATCCAGTTTCACCTCCTACACTCACCTGGCCAACCACTCATTCTCGGATGTACCGCGGGTTCCTCATTAGCACAACCCCACATCGACTGGGAGACAGGAACAACAGTCCGCGTGGGGAAGGAGTTGTCACCAGACCTGTTTAAGGGGCCACCCTGCTGTCACACCGGGAAAATATCTAGCTACTACCCGGCCATATCCAATGTTCGACCTGTTACCACAGCCTGAAAGAGTGTTCAAACAAATCCAAGGCGAGCATCTCTACCCCCCCACAGACCCTATGACTGGGCACATTGATCTCCTGCCTGGCACAGCACCTCCCAAAGGGTCGCTCTGGTTCACCGTCAGCCCTGGAAAGAAAGGCCATGGAGGACTACATTAATGACTCTCTTGCCGCCGGGATAATCAGACTGTCTTCTTCCCCGCAGGAGCGATTCTTCTTCGCGGTAAGAAGGACGGGTTCTCTTCGCCCATGCATAGATTACCGATCTGAACGACATCACGGTTAAGAATCGCTACCACTGCCCTTACTTTCGCCTGCCTTCAACTGTTGCAGGGAGCCAGAATCGTATTCACGGCTGGACCTTCAATGCCTACCATCTGGTGCGGGAGAGAGGAGACGAAAGTGGAAGACGGATTCAACACACCAACCGCCACTATGAATACTGGCCATGCCAATCGCCCTCACCAATGCCCCAGCAGCTTTTCAAGCCCTAGTGAATGATATCCTCAGGGACATGCTAAATACATTCGTTTTGTGTACCTTGACGATATTTTAATATTCTCAAAGACTCTGTCAGAACACACGCTACCATGTCCAGTTGGTCCTGCCGCTGCTGGAGAAACTCTCTTTTCGCGGAAGGCAGAAGTGCGAAGTTCCATGCCAAGACCAAGCTTTCATTCCTGGGGTATGTGATCAACGAGGGCAGCATTCAGATGGATCTCACTAAGGTGTCGGCTGTCACGCCCTGGCCAGTCCCTGAGTCTCGGAAAAAGTTGCAACAGTTCCTGGGCTTTGCAAACTTTATAGGAGGTTCATCCAAACTATAGCACAGTGGCTGCACCACTCACGGGCGCTAACCAGCACTAAAACAGCCGCACCAATATAAGGTAAGGAGGCCTTCAATAGCCTCAAGACACGCTTTCACTTCCTCCCCATCCTCCAGATGCCAGATGCAGCAAGGCAGTTTGTGGTGGAGGTAGATGCTTCGGACGGGGAGTGGGTGCAGTGCTTTCTCAGAGCAGCCGAGGATGGGCAAGATGCACCCCCTGTGCCTTTCTACTCCCCGGCCGGGCTAACCCCAGCTGAATGCAACTACGATTGGGAACCGCGAGCTGCTGGCCGCCAAGCTCGCCCTTGAAGAATGGCGGCACTGGTTAGAGGGGTCAAAGGAACCATTCGTAGTGTGGACAGACCACAAGAACCTGGAGTATATCCAAACAGCCAGGAGGCTGAACTCCCCCAACAGCGGTGGTCTCTGTTCTTACCCGCTTAATTCCCTCACGCCTACCGCCTCGATCTCGAGAACATCAAACCTGATGCCCTTTCCCCGATGTTTCAGAAGGACGAGATCACCCCGCCATGCCAGCTCCCATTCTTCCCAGCCACTTTGTCGGCCCCTCACCTGGGAGATCGAGAAGCAGGTCATGGAGGCTCTTCTGAACCAGCCAGGCCCAACACCAATCGCCCCTCAACCGGCTGTTTGTTCCAGCAAATCTCAGGTCACCTGTGATCCAGTGGGGGGGCGAATCCCGTCCTGGCTTGTCATCCCTGCATCACTGCATCTTTCATCTGGTCCGCCAGCGTTCTGGTGGCAGCGATGAGACGGGATGTCCAAGAATTCATCCAGCTTGTCCCACTTGTAACCGGAAACAGACCCCCAACCAGCCTCCTGCTGGGTTGCTGCAACCCCTACTGCACTCCCAGCGGCCCTGGTCCCCGCTTCACTGGACTTTGGGGTCCAGTGACGGTCTTCCGCCCTCTGACACAGTCATCCTTACCATTGTTGACCGCTTTTAGTAAGATGACCCACTTCGTGCTTCTTTCCTAAACTACCCTCTGCTAAGGAGACCGCCCCAGGTGGTCCTGGAACATGTGTTTAGGATCCATGGCCTACCCAGGATATAGTGTCAGACCGGGGCCGCAATTCTCAGCAACCTTTTGAAGGAGTTCTGTCATCTCCTTGGGGCCACCGCCAGCCTATCATCTGGATTCCACCCGCAGTCAAACGCCAAACTGAACGCATAAACCAGGAGCTGGAGAAGGCACTGAGGTGTGTGGCCTCCCCAAAATCCGGGCCTGGGCTCAACACCTGCTCTGGGTGGAATATGCCCATAATTCACTCACCAGTTCCGCCACCGGGCTCTCCCCTTTCAGTGTGTTCACGGTATCAACCCCACTGTTTGCCAGCCAGGAAGCGGATGCCACCTGTCCGCCTGCTCTTGGCGTATGCCTGCGCTGCCGCCGCGCGGGCCCAGGCTCGCTATGCTCCTGAAGTCAGGGAACCAGCTGCCGCCGGTGCCAACCGACGGAGGGCCCCAGCACCCATTTTACCGGGTTGGTCAGAAGGTCTGGCTGTCTGCCCGGGATCTGCGGCGGGTTGAATCCACGAAAGCTGGCCCTCTTCATTGGTCCTTTTCCTGTGCAGAAAGTCATCAGTCCAACGGGGTTTGGGCTTCAGTTGCCCACTTCCATGCGGGTCCATCCCACCTTCCACGCTCCAAGGTCAAGCCGGTCCATGAAAGTCCCTGGTCCCTGCGGCTCGCCGCCCTCCAGCGCCCTCTTAGATGGCGGTCCCAGTCTCACCGTCCGGCTGCTGCTCCGCTCTAGGGTGACGGGGTAGGGGTCTCCAGTACCTGGGATTGACTGGGAGGGATATGGTCCGAGGAGAGACCTGGATCCCGGCCAGAGGATGGTGGACTGGACCCTCATCACTGACTTCCCCATCCTGATCGGCCTGATCAGCCTGTAATCCTGGGGGGCCGCCCCAGAGGTCCCTAGCCGTCCCTCTGCCCGGGCTCGGCTTCCTGTCCTGTGCCTGACCCTGATCCTGTCTCAGTACCTGTCCTGTCTCCCGGCCGTGACCCTCCAGCTCCTTCTGAGGATGAGGATGCTCACACGGACCGCCGGAGGAGTTCTGACCGCCCGCCTGCTCCCCTCCACCCTCCCGGCATGATGTTGTTCTTGGGACTTCTGGGGCCGTCCTTGGGGGTCCTGTCATGAGCATTCTCTCCCCTGGTAACAACCTTAATTGATTCAATTCTCTGCCACTCTGCTCACTCTCTTACTCCTGCCTAACGAAGCTCCACCTGGCTCCCCTGCTCTGCTCTTGTTACCTGGCCAGCTGCGCTGCATTTCCCACTCACTATCCCTCACCTTGCCCCACTCTGCTCTAATTACTCTGCCAGCTGCACTGCATTTCTCCACTAACCTCTCCCAGCCCTGTTTTTCAGCCCCCCGTCAGATCGTTTTCTCAAACCTGGACCAGTAACCTGCCTGCCTGTCTACTCTCTGACTCCTACCTGTGATTCGGATCCTTTCTTGACTGCCTCCCCTGTTCTACTGCCCGGTTATCCCGACCTGACTTCGGGATCTTCTCGATTACTCTCTGATCTTCAGCCCCCTGTAACTTCGAATCTGCCTTCTGTCTCACCACGCTTAGTGCCTAGCCCTGGTCTGTACTACTGCCTGCTGTTCTGTGTGTGTGTGTGTGTGTGTGTGTGTGTGTGTGTGTGTCCCCAGGCCTCCGACCACCAGACGAGTGAGCCCCGACGCATCACCACCCTCAGCCCGAGACGCCATTTCGATCACTGGGATACACACACTCAGCACCTTGGACTGGAACCCCGAAAACTTGGAAAACCCCAGAGCCCCGGGGAACCCTGGCACCCTAGCACCCCTGGAACCGAACCTCCAAGACCTCACGT
Source organism: Alosa alosa (assembly GCF_017589495.1). NCBI lineage: Eukaryota > Metazoa > Chordata > Actinopteri > Clupeiformes > Clupeidae > Alosa > Alosa alosa. The sequence continues at coordinate 11,766,520 of NC_063199.1, forward strand.
TTCTCTCACTCCTCTTCCCCCCTGAACCCTTCAATAAAAGACTCTGAATTTGAACATGCGCTCTTGGGTCGTCTTCTGTCTGTGACAATTATGCATGCTTGGATTATATCACATGCAGAAAGTATTTAAAGCATGCTGCGCTATCATTTATTGTATTAGCACAAAATGAATGTAATACATAACAGATTGAAAACCTGTGGAAATAATGTGACTTTGCATTTTCAAAAAATGAGAACACATTACTCATGCATATATTGGTATTAAGTTACAGCCCTTGCCTTGGCTGTGGCATCATTTGAATGCATTACTGACAAAAAACAATGTACTCCTCCAAATGTCTAATGTCCATTAATCTTGCTGTTACAGCGCTGTCTGTATACATACTGTAATGGATAACTAAATCGCTCCACTCATCTACATACTATTGCCTATCTTGTCATACTTGGTCCCTCTCCAGCGTTTGGTCAGGTATGCATTTGTTTTTATCATTCCATTTCCATAACCAGTCATTGAACAGGCAATGCTGTAGTCTGGTTGGATGCAAACCCAGCTGAGGCTTTGTATCTCTGAAGTGATTCAAGCAACCCAACTACATCTACTGCAACCAATCCAAAAGCTCCCGGGGAAACAAAGAACTACAGTATGAAACTGATCCTCTCAAAGACTGGTACATCTAGCATCTATCAACATCACAGTGACTTCCAGCTGCAGCCGTACATATGGTTGGCAAATCTCCAAAGTGTCCCCCAACTTTGAGTGTAAAACCAAAAGAGAATGGTTTCAAACCTGTGACTTCAGTCTATTCACAGATCATCAGTGTCAAAGGCTAATACATAATCCTTCTGACAGTGACTAAATTTAGCTCCTTCATTCTATACTGTACTCACCCAGGAGGAACACGGCATAAAAAAGATGATTCATCCCTCGAGATGAAAGCTGTTATCTCTTTTCTGATAATGCGATTTACCGGGGGGGGAACATCCCGGAATACAGAATGAAGAATTGGCTCTCCACAAGGTTCAGCACACTCTGCAGGCCATGTCCCCCTCTCCCCTCCCCTCTCCATTGGCGCTGTGGCCCTGGGAAGACACAGAGGGTCGCCAGGGCCCAGCACAGAGAGATGGAGAGGGCATTACTGATGCTCCACTGGCACATTCAGCACAGGTTCATACTGAGGCCTCCTAATCTGAACATCTCAGGATCTCAGCCTCCAATCAGGCTCCAGAGGGGACTCAAGGAGAGGCATGATAGAGGGACAGACAGACCTGTTGAATGTGCAGTGACATCAGTAGTGCAATGGTGCAATGTCTAAAGCTTTTCTCTATGCTTGTGTGTGTGTGTGTGTGTGTGTGTGTGTGTGTTCAAACCGGGATGGTTTCCGGGATGTTTTTTAAACAAAACAGTTTGTATGTGCATAAAACATTTTATCTACTGAAAGCAAGCGCAAAGTCTAGTAAGCATTGAAAAATGTACAGTCATTCGATTTTACCCCCACCCCCACCCCTCGCCCGCCAAATCTGCTGTGATACAACAAGGTGGTTTGATTAAATGGAGCCAGAAATAAATCTGATTACAATAGGAAAGACTCTGGCTGAGCACACATGGACATACACACACTCACATTCACACATATACACCCACGACTGCATACAACATCACACACTCTTGTGCACACGTACACACCTGTGCAGAGACACACAAGCGGAAGATTATTTCTGATCTGCTTAAGGGGACAGATCCGTCCAGAATCTGCATCTCTTTCACCTGTGCTCATCTCTCTCTGCAGGAGATCACGCCATTACAAAGGCTTTAGATTGGATTTTGCTCTGACAGTTATAGACCAGGTTTCAAATTCTACTGTGGTAAAAGGTTTTCTAGCATTGCAACTTTAGTTCACAAAATTAGTGATGTACAATCTATTGATTGACAGTTATAAAAAATACAAATGAATCACTCATGCAAAAAGATATGACTCCACTCCACACACACTATATACTGTGACCTATTCAAGACCCTGTTGAACCCAATCAGAGGGAAATACATCTGCAAACATACTGTATGGTGATAAAACACATACTTCACAACAAACGACTGAATCAGATTTGACCAACAAGGCTTCAGCTAGAAAGAGTGTGATGGTAAAATCAACTCTTACAAAAGCTTAAGTTAAATAAATGATAGAGAATTGTTAAGAATAGGCAGAACGTGCATAGGTTGTAACCAAAGACAAGCAAGCTGGAACATTTTGGTAGAAAGAAAGAATTTCAGACTTTCCTATGATATGTTCACAAACCTTTAATCTACAGTATCTCCTCCTTCTTCTCATGCCCTTGTGCACCTCTTATTCCAATATACCAAAGTAGGCATCAAAGGAAGAGTAAACATGCCTGCTATGTAAGATGCTGTTAGCATCGCATAAGTAGCAAAAATCTGGCAAAGATGATCTGAGGCAGACATAAAAGACTCTAGAGGTCTTGACTGTGCATTTCATTTGAAATCATAGACACATGAGTATAAGCGTATTAGATAATAATAAGCAGAACATATTTTTTTGCATAAGGTTTACAAATAAAAGGTGTTGAAGATGAAGATGAACTACTCCAGATACCTAGGAACTGTTTGCTATTAAGGAGAACAGGCTTACACTGCTATGGCTACCCTCTCAGCCGCTACGTTCCTCCAAGGAACATCGTCTGGCACTGCCACACCTATACACACTGCAATCCAGACTATCTTCATTAGTAGTGACCCGATGGTGAAACAAGCTAGCAAGTGCATCCCTCTCTATCTTCAAAAAACTATTGAAGACCCAACCTACAGTAACTATACCTCCTTCTTCTACCACTTTCTTCTTCAACTACACTTTGACTAGTACTTAAACCTTCTGGTCTCTCATCCTGTGGTAATAGTGGTGATTGATGTAGTAAGGTCTCCTCTGCATTGTAGCTTGAATGTTATTACTCATTTTGTCCAAATCACTTTGGATAAAAGCATCTTCTAAATTAATAAATGTAGATGTACAGTACGGTATATTTGACCATATCTCTATTTTAGTTGTAGTTGTAGTGTTTTGGGGTTGTCTCACCTGTACCTCTCTGCTTTTGTATTTCTGCCTGTAAAGTGTATCTCTTCCCATCTTCTGTCTGATTCTTCATGGAGCTATGAAAGAGGGGATCATTCTGTCTGCCACGAGAGTCCTTAATCACCTGTTCATCTACACTACAAAGCCCAGACAAGATATTTAAGACAAATCTGTCTGAATCTACTTCAAAAACCTGGCATGTACTCACAATATAAAGCAATTCCTGTGAGTTGCACACTTAACAACATGTCTAGGCACTATTTGTACAAGCTGTACACTATGTGTCACTCAAAACACAAACAATGTTTTTTCCCTTTTCCTTTTGCTTTCTCTGTCAGCTTTTGCTATGAAGCTATAATCCAAACTACCCATATCAAATCCTTCTTGCAGAACAAAGACATCAGGATCTTATCATTAACTTTAACTACATTAGCATTTAAGTATATAAATGCAGCTGATATACAATATATACATTGTATACATTGCTATAGATAATTCAAATGATTTACAAATCTCTGCTTGTTCACCATTAAATCAGCAATCAAATGGATTGCTGACAATGAGGTGCTAAACTGACAGAGAGAGTGTCTGCTGCACTGGGCTGAGAACCTGATACGTGATTTTATTAGAATGCGAGTGTCCCAGCGTGTCACACAAGGACAGGGGTGCCTGCACACTTCTCAGTCTACGGTCACTCCAACCTTGAAGCAGTTGGGGCGCCTCCATAAAATGACTGCTCCACAAATGGAGTAATCAGCCTCAGAGGCTGCCACTTTGGAGGTGATGGTGCCACTCTTTCCTAAATGAAGGCATGGCTTTATTAAAGCTCAGGGGTCACTGGATTAAGCCTGACAACAAAGTACACTTACAGCATTTTTTGGGTTTCTATTTTCTTCTTCTTCCATAACATGATTCCTATCTCCCTGTAAAAACTGTACTTACACACTGTGCTTTGATTTTTCACCATTGTTGCACCATTGTTGCTTACCCTAATGGATAAATTTTTTTATAGATGTTTTGTTTTGACATGCAAGTTAATTGTTTTGAAATCCCAATTGTATCCAACATATAAACTCAGGCATTGTATGATCTGTAGCTACTTAAAAAAAAATTTATTAAGTTATATCATTTGTATTAAAATATAAAAAATAACAGGCCGCAGCTCATTAAAGAACGTGACAGAAAACAGAGGGCAGATTATTTCATATGTCTCCAATTATCAATCTTCCAGTCCTTTGGCCAAATTTCAGTGAATTCAAGACAGAAGCAAAACACCTCAGACAGGATTTTTTCTCCGCAAAAAGCTGCACAGGACTCAGCGCTATGCTGCACCTAAATCTGTGGAGAGGATTTCTGGCTGTCTTGTAGGATGAGGCTGCTCATAGATCACTGTGACGTCAAGGCAGAGACAAGGAGAGGCGGGAGAGGCGAGGGCATAGTCGGTCCTCTCAGAGAGAGAGGCTATTAAAGAGTTTTATGCTGTCAGCCACTGAAGTGTAAGCCTGCACATCCCTGCCAGCCGCACACCAAGAGAAGAAGCGTCTTAGTGCTCAGTTCATAGTCCTGCTTCAGAGGTAACCCATGCCACATTTAAACATCTGTCAGATACGCCTCGATCTTTATCTATTTCACATTATACTATATGCATATGAATACTTGGAGCTCAACTAGGTGTATGTCTTAGGTGACATACACATCTGCTTTGAGAGGGAAGTGTAGGATATGAACGTTATTTATAGACATGATGGCTCCTTAATGAACCACTATGAAACACAACCTCTTTATATTTCAGTGCTTTACTTGCAGCTTGTTGGTTATAGGTGGATTTCTGAGATGCACCAGAAAAGTCATTTCACAACCTGATCACAGCCCGCAGGGGCATGTTTAGAATACTAACAATGCTAGAGGGACAGGTCAGGTTATATAGGGAAATGTTATCAACCAAAATTGAAAACTGTCTCTGATGATTCCCCATTTAATTTACAAAGTCTGTGCTGTGTCAATCTGGAAGATGGATTTGATTGTGCTTTTGCTTAATTTGCCTTAATCGTATACATAACCTGGTCATTACAACCTCAATCTCTGTCTAGTTTGCATATCCCCTGTAAGACATGCATGAATAAGCACACTAGCCTGACTAATGTGTTTTTGATGTATTTGTATGTATTTTGTATGTATTTACCTCATCACACCAAAACAACAGGCACAAACCGTTTCAAATCGGCTAAATTTAGACACCACTTGCCCATCACACTGGCGGATTTTAAGCAAACACATCAAAGCTATGTCAGACATGCTATCCTTATAACAAGCCGTAGCAAGGAGGCAGCTTCTAAAACACTCATCATACATATTTCAGTGCAACACACCAAAATACGGCTCAGCATAAAAAGAATAATCAACATGACTGTTGTGTCTCCAGCAGGGTAGACCCCCCCTATCTGAGGCACTACTTTGCGGTTGTTTGTCTTGACAGTTCAGCTCAAGCAAAATTATATTATTCAGTCTTTATTATAACAGCAACAGAAAATGTTGAGTACAGTACACTGTGAGTAACACACAAGTGATCTCCATAGAGGTGAAATAATGTCAACAATATCTCTGTGTGATTCACGCAGTATAAAGCCCTCTGTTTTTCCACACATACAGTACTTTCAATGTATGTGCAAATGGATAAACAACATTTGCTATTCACTTGGTTGGTAGCTTACATATGCCAATACTATATTACAGTTTCTTATCTGCTTTGGTTCATTTCTCAAATCAGAATCCTCCACACCTGTTCAGCCTCCACATCATCTAGTCACTTGTGCACATCATAACCTCATCTTTTCCAAATTCATGCAAGGATATCTAAAATTGCTGTTTGGTCTTACCCTGCATAACAGTTCAGTAATGTATAAGTTATGACATCCAAATGGATTACATCAGGAATCTTTATGCGTTAACCATATGCTTCATCAGTGTCAATGGCATGGTATTTTTTTAACATCTGGTAAATTATTTGTCTTATTTGTCCATTTATCTTTAACTGAGAGTTAAACCTCTGGATGTGCCAGGCCAGGATTAGGGACAACCAGTAACATTGTGTGCCTCTATATCAGACAACAAAGTGCTCAATAATATTTTCCCCATTGGATTTTACACAACACATTCCCCCTTCCTCAAAATCACCCCATGGATCTCATTCATGAGAATGAGAGGAGGTTTGTGAAAAGTAGCATGCCAGATTACATTCTGTATGTGGTCATTTCTCCACAAAAAATAGGGATTGGTTTGGTGGACTCTAACAAATGCTGAATAAAATCAAGTCCATTTTACTCAGCACTTTATCCAGTGGTGAAGCTGAATAAAGGTTATTTGTCTTTGATCAATACTGTCAAAAAATGTATTTGCTTCGCCAGGTGGCTCCATTGTTTCTCGACAGGTTGTATTTGAACTATCCGATCTATCAAGTGAGTTTTTCTGCATCATGCTATGACATTCTTCAACAATGATTTGTTGCCTGGTTCTACTGTAAACTGTTGTTAGTGACATGAATCATATTTGACAGTTGGAGACCTAGTAGGGTGATACATTATTGAAAGAGATACAGTAAAAAAAGCTCATCATCCAGGGTATAATCCTGTGTGTGTGTGTGTGTGTGTGTGTGTGTGTGTGTGTGTGTGTGTGTGTGTTCACCCTCTGTACTGCTACTATATTACATATAGCGGAGCTGCTTGTTACATGCCCAAACCCTGGCTACAGTTAAAAGCTCAGAATACTCAGAATGCTTTAGTTTCCTTCTTTTAAATCAACAGAATCAATGAAGTCTGATTGAAATTGCCTAGTATAAAAAGCATTTTTCCAATATTGTATAAACTTACAGCAAAAGGGATTTTTTATAAAACATTAGTACCAGCCTTTTTCCTGAAAGCTAGAAAAACCTAGTCTCTATATGTAAGAGTGGTCAGAATAGTCATCCACTACGCAATCTGTGTCTGGTAGCTTCGTCCATTCCATTTTTAATGTTCTGACGTTAGAAGGCTTATCTATAGCCTAAGTGATTCAAACCACATCAGCCAATTTATGAGTCATGTGTGAATGTGAAAGTATGGCTTTTAATCAGCTACTGTTATGGGATGCCATCTGAGATCTACTTGATTGATGATCTCTATCCACATGGCCTGATCAGCATCATTCTCAGAAACGTGGATAAATATTCTTAGGATGGTGATGGGTTCTAGTAGCCTGGCGGGCCATCCTATATCATTGAAATGTATAGTCTGGAATTGACCCATTCACCTCGCTTAATCAAACTGCCTAGGCATGCAATAGGCCAGCGCTATGACCATCCGTATCCGGTCTGCAAAACAGCAAATACATCTTTCTTCGAACGGAATGACTTAAGTGCATTGTGTTGCTCAACTTTCAAAGAAAAGCACAAGTCTAACTCCTCCAAAGTTGACGCCAACGCCGATTCAAACAACCGCTCTTCGTTCGCCATAGCCACCTTCCTTGTTGTTTACCATAGCAGGACTGTCGTCATCCTGTTAAGCCCGCCTTAAGACTCTCTAACAAAATAGAGCGCTGTGATTGGATGACGTCCACTGCGTCAGCCAATAGAAATCCCTATGGTTTGCTACTAGACGTACAGGCTGAGCAAATTAATTTGCCGCCGTCTAGATTTCTAGGCTAGGGTTCTAGCATAACTCAATAAACACTCTTAGACTAATAGCATGCCCTCCAACACAACACATACACCTCAACAAACAAAGTAGAGAGCAGCAAGTAATGTGTACTTCTAGTTCTACCATACCTCCACTATAACATTAACATAATGCAAAGTGCCAAGAAAGCAAAGCAGAGGCAACAGGCTACTGGCAGCTCTAACCTACTGACCTGATGCGCAATCTAAAGGTTCACTTTATATTATACTATACTGTAGGTTCATGATGCATTATAATGGTTTTCCAAAAGGACTGTAGCTTATACCCATGTGCACATCTGGACATAACTGAAAACTTTACTATCTTGACTTGATCAGTCCTGCAACTCTATGAGGGACTCGATGAAACACCAGCACATTATCAATAACATGAATGACCATATTTGACTGACTTACAGTCAGAGATCCTCTGAAAAGGAAGATTCCAATCTTTGAGTGAAAAAGCATAACAGCTGTAAAGTCTGGCCACAAGAGGCATTTTATTTCCAATTAGCCTAGTAAATTATGACAGCATCTGCTAAGATCCCAAACAAAAACAAATGAATAATTTTGTGTGACAATTTACAGTTTTAATCTCATGCATGTAAATGAGAATTATTCATACTAAGATAAAGTCAGAATAATGTTTTGTGACGTACGTCTGAGAACGGTGAATATGCCTGTGTCCAGCATTTTCAGCATCAGTTGGACATTTGTTGGCTTTGCAAGTACCTGATCCAACACTGTGGTCACTCAATACCCCATGCTTCATTTCACTCAGTAAAAGCATCCTAATTCCCTACTGACAATATTTGTGGTCCCTCAACTCACATCAAACACAATAAAGAACATCCTGCTATCTATTATCTAAAAAATACAGGTTCAGGGTGTACATAGAGGTTAGAGCAGAAAAGCAGAGAGGGAGTGTTTAGTTCAGTTTGAACATGGGGAATACAGAAGTTTGCAACTAAACACAAAAACACTAGTGCCAGCCTTCAACTGTTGTTTGCATGACGCCTCTGGGTGCGGGAGCAGGCAGAGAGGCTAGTACGGCGTGTCTGTCTCTTTCCCCCGACAGCCTGTTGGACTGGCGGTGCATGTTAATTCGTCTTGATGTGTGCTCATGCTCCTGACTGACACAACATGACAGGCGCACAGCCCAGGGCCTGAGGAAAGCCTGACTTTGCACAGTCACAGTAACCTCACTCTCACGCAGCCAATCACAGCTGTGGCGGAACAGCAAGAATATCCTTGCCGCACAAGTGGACAACAAAGCCAGCCAGTGGAGGACGGACAAGCGCTCTCATAGTGCCCCAGAGTCACTGGCCTCTGAAAAAAAAACCACATGTCTGTATCTGATATGCACAGATACTAGTCTACTGAGTGTCCAACCACATGCCTGCATCTGATACTGTATGCACAGATACTAGTCTACTGAGTGTCCAACCACATGCCTGCATCTGATACTGTATGCACAGATACTAGTCTACTGAGTGTCCAACACAGTGACATACAGTAAAGACAGAATAAAACAACATGGATTGCAGATGTAAAGGTATACGTCACTAAAGATAGGGAATATTGCATCTACTATAAATGGAGTTGTGCAGAATGTCCACACACATGAGTTCACATGAATATTATGCACATCCTGTCTTTGGTTCCTCTTTGAAAGCATTAAGAAAGTGACACAATCCCCTCAGCAACTTGTTGAACACACAGCTGATTAATAAGAGGAGGTCAGGTGTCTGACCATGATGAAGGTCATTCCACTGGACTACTTTTGGATAATTTGATGATTCTGCCGTGATATCCAAATTACCTTGTTTTTATCTGTAGGGAACCGGAAGGCTCTAATATCTGAACTACAATTCCTTGTCAAAAATAAATGACGAATAACACAAGCATGCCTATTTCTGTGTAATAATCCCATTATTACGCCGTACTTACATGACTGCAAATCACAGTGGTGCCTTTGCATGTGAGATGCAGCTAAAATTTAGGTCAACAAGGATTTTTACATTGAGAAACTGCTCTACACCAGGGAAAGATGGAACTGTATAAAGGTAATGTATTTATATACACAAGACAGTAATTCGGTTACACAACAAATGTTGGCACAGAAATAAATGCATAACAAACCTAATGAGCACACATTAGCAGCTGTGTTAAGTAACTGCTACAGGACTTGAGATGATGCAAATGCAGCAGTGAGGAGTGGCAAATGACCTGTTTGTGCCCACTCAGGCTTCTCTACAGCTCCCATGGCTGGTGTGCATCTCTCCACAGCTGCTAGACTCACAGAGGTTTTCTAGGTGTTCCCTGTGCACACATAACGCCGCCTCAGTAATGTAATAATGTTCACCGGCAATAGTGGGGACTGCATATAAATCAAAGGGCTCATTTTAATCCGGTCGTTGGGTAATTGTGATGTGTTTGCGCTTTATGTGATAGAGGGGGAGGGGGAGCAGGCCTGGAGAGGAGATGCTGGTTTCTATGGAAACCCCAGGCGTGGAGCTCACTGACTGTGCAACCGAGGGACTGACTTAAGGTTAGCTACCCAACCCAGAGGACACCTACTAGATGCTAACAGAGGCGTGGAGGCAGCTCATCGGAGCAGAGAAAAGAAAAGAAATACATTAACAGTCAAATAGAGGAAATGTATGGGAATATCAAGCAGAAGCTAGTAATAGCAAGCAGAGCAGTTGCTTCTACCAAAGACCGAACGAATGTGGTACAAGGTTAATTCTATGAAACTGTATAATTGAACAGCAACTTCAGTTATACACAGAAAGAGATGGAAAATTCCTGTAGCTTGTAGTAATTCTATGAATCAAATGCTAAATTTGAAAAATCAAATGTGCTTTTAGTACAGGCTGATAATAACAACACGAAAGCAAGAAATGTTGAGTCATGATTCTTACATAATTACAGAGTATGACCCAATTCATAATATAAAACGCTTAAAAATGCTGATACAGCTTCACTAACAACAGAAACCTCTAATTAGCCAATAAAAATAAATAATTTCCATTGAAACAGAGTGAGTCAGGAATGCACTGTGTGCAAGTGTGAATGCATTCATTTCATCAGATGTCACACTGATGTGTCATTATGCCACAAATGGGCTGAGGGATGCACCAGATCGCAGCGCAGTCACCAATTTCTCCCCCAACAAATAACTTAAGCCTAAGATTGCCAAGGTCAGCGGCAGAACACTGCACTGAGTCTCCACCATTCATGTGATGGATGACATATGCAGTCTATGCACAGAGTATAAACACTCTGCTTGCTGTCGCATCTGCTTCTCTGACATAAGGACAAGCTCTCTGATGTGGTGGAGGTAAATGGGACCCGTTGATGAATACAGATAACATTGATACCACCCATTTATTTATTATCTAATTAGATTAATCTGTGTTGATGTGCCTTACATTGGTAGAAATACTCTCTCAAGAGGGTGGCTGCAAAGACGTCTAACATGGTAATTCAGTTGACATACACCTTTACTCTAAGGAAACAACAAAATCTCCCTCTTTAGGGTTGAGGTTAATCAAACTGAACCAGCAAAATGTGTATTAAAATATAATATAATAAAAATGTTGCACAATATCTCATTATTTCTCAGCGCATGGCACATGATATTCTTGTTTAATAAAGCTAAAATCGGCACCACCCGTAATACATTGTTGCACTGTATTGCAATGTATAGACTTGTATAAGTCAATGTATAAGTCAAATTAGAAGTCAATTTCAGTTTTCAATCACATTATTGCCAACAACATAAAACTCTACAATATGGAAGCTGCTCATGTTAATGTGTGCATACAGGTTTTAGGTCCCTCTTCCCTGGTAGCTAAGAATTTTTTTGTCACCTAGCTCAACATTTATTTTTTTTGCTAAAAGTTCTACATTCTAAAGCTCTGCAGCCCTGCAAAACAATTATTCTGATGGATTGGTGGACTGGCACACTGGAATAAAAATGAAATCACATTCCGCAGGATCAGAAAAACTGTACTCACACGGCACAGTCCGGAGGTAGAGGTTGTCTCGGATGATCTGTTGAAGTTCGTGGTCCACAGAACCCTTCTGAAAGCGGAGGTTTAGATAATGACGGAGATCCTTGTCTACAACACCTCCTGAAAACAAAAACAGGGCAAAATTACATACAGACAATGCCTGTGAACTAAAAATGTCTCTCTGATTAAAACAAGCAACTATTTTAGCTGCAATGATTCCCACGGACTAAGAACGACATAGCATAAGGTCGAGCTGCATTTCACAAGAGTAAAGTATTCCTTTCTGACACACTATGGGCTCCTTTTACAGTGCACGTGTCAGTCTTGTCAGAGGAGGTGGCTGATGGTACATTAGGATGAGACATTGCTTTTATGATTGAATATAAAAGTGAACACAAACAGTCAGAAATGGTAGGCTATGAAATGGTAAGAGCCTGCACTACAAAAACAAATAAGGCTTCCTTTTATAGTACAGTTTATTCAGTAAAAATGTCATATATGGTAGTATAGTCTGGGCTGTTACAGACACAAACCCTGGATAACTACAATTAATGGAACTGGAATTGATAGTGTTACAGAAAGTGTTTCTAAGAATGACTTCCCTACTTTCATGGAAAGTACGCAATTCTATCTTGAGTCATTAAAAGGCTGAAACGCTTTTTTTTTTTTTTTTTTATTTCCGCTGTAGTTTCTCTGTATCTATCTACATACAACCTGTAGTAATTACCCAATAATGCACTACAGTGTACTGGTAATAGTTGAGGTGTAATTACCCATAATGCACAGTGTAATGGTAATAGTTGAGGTGTTTCTTAGTATTTCATGTATAGTTTCTCTGTATTTGCATTCATGTTATGTTGTAATTACCAAATTACATACTATAATTTACTAAATTATAATATTTAGTAATTAGAGGACTGTAAAAGGAAGGATTATTATTTTACTCACTATTAAGTTGTTCAAACAATCAGTTGCATCTCTCACTGTGATATCTGAGTCAGTTCAGCAATTCATACACTGAGGCTTTACCTAGAAAACATCTTATCCCTGTTTCTTCACTACTTGGTCAACATTATGTGGAACAATCACAAGTTGATTCCACATAATGCAGCCTTCAAGTACTGTTGGAAATATCATAAATATGAATTCCAAGCACATGAATGCCCCAACAAAGTCGTAATCACGGGTGAGAAACTAAAGTTTTTATATGATACCCAACTTTGTTGTAACATGCAGTTCAATTGCAGTTAAATATGGACTTTGGTAACTAGGCATGTTTGTGAACAAATATTACAGTTTTGTCACTAGCAATCTGCTTGACGTGCAAACAATGGAGACAGCACTCGCTGTAGTGTTTAAACACTCTGAGCAATACATCTTATTTGGGATATTTATGCAGTTTCCTCATCCTGACTTAAAACACATAAACACACAAAAGTCAACAGAACGACTTCTCAACTAGGACACATGGACCTTCCAAGAAGGAGCACATGAAGGCAGCATGAGACTTCGAGAAAAATTATGTCTAAACTCCAAGCAACTTCTAAACGTTGTGTTGATAGGTGCTGTCTTAGACCTAAGAAGGCTTGCATTAATTGGTTCAAATATCACTTGTGAAATGAGCATTGTATCTTTGTCAATTAAGACAGTTTTGCTTAAATCCTGTAACATTTGGTAATTCCATACTCATAACAATTTAATAATGGAGCCTTTAACAACACACCTATGCTCAGATTATGAATTTCCTAAAAAATAGCTTTGACACAATTTCATCACTTAAGTCTACAATTTGTATTTCACCTCATTCAACCCATGCGTGCTCAAAAATAGCAGTTCTCCTTGACCCGCTCAATGACATAGCGCTTAAGAGGGCTTGTGCTGCCAGTGCAATACCTTGACCCATTAGAATGGGGCCCTCAGTGCTAGATGCTGAGATCTCTAAAATGTTAAACATCAGTAAAATATATACTTTATAATTGACTGTAGTGATTCTGTTAAACGTAATCAAATAAATGATGCAGTGGTTGCCTTTTCAATAATATTGGTTTTCACTTCAAACAATCAACTAAAAGTCATTCATCTGTTCAAACGATAGTAATGATAATAAATTATTCATACAGCCAATGTCAACCATTCATACAGCAAATAAAGCGATACCAACAACTGGCTTCTAGTCGCTGCAAGATGTTACTATGAACTGGATGTGTAAAATACATTTTCCACATTTCAAAAATATCAAAATGTAACATGATGCTCATCATCTGTACGGTATCTCATCCATACAAAACACTCATTCATTGCAGTGTATCTGTAGGTCACTGCAAAATTAATTGATGAAATACCTATAAGGCTGAAAAGGCTATGTAAACTGGGAATATTGTCAGGAATACAAACTAACTTAGAGGTTAGCTTGCAATGCCCCCTCTCTGTCCTTGACAACTGATTTGAGATCAACTCATCTTATCACAGTTCTAATAGTCACTGACTTCCGACAGCAGCAAATCCACATCTCACTCACTTTCGTCTTCATGGCATCAAATGAAATGAAAAGATTGGCCTGCACTGCAGGGAAACAACTATTTTTTTCAATAACATGCAAAATAGGGGCACCTTGAATAAACCCGATCTCTCAAGGAGAAAGGATTTCTGTGAGAGTGAAAAGCATGAATATGGCTCAAACCCTTAGAAAAAACCCACAAATACTACCAACACACAAATTTACATATGAAAAAAGAACTGATTTTGTGATGTCCATCACGGCTCACAGACAATTATGGTATTGCCGGCACCATCTTGTCCTACCTCAGTAATAGCATACTGAGATCCACAAACTGAAACTTGCATTGGTGAAAGAACAATGGCTATGTATGGAACCCTCTTGACTGAGGTGCCTTAACACCTTATGAACATCCTATTCCATCTATGAGAGGAGCATGACTAATGCTGAGAGGCAGACAGTAGGCACGGTAAAAGCACCTCATTCGAAGATTTCCTCAGTGAGAGGTCCAATATCCTTTTATCACAATCCTGTCTTCAAAAATGTGCAGCCTCCTCCGAGCACTCTGTGCCAATCCTCGGAATCCTTTTTCTCCTCTCTCTACCGAGCAGGTTCCAGGCCACCGATTCAGAGCAGCGCACAGTTCTCCTGGTGGTTCATGGCTCAGAACGCTCCGTTTGCCTTCCTCTCTACGACCGAGGACTGATCTAACTCAAAGCTGCCAGGGTTACCCAATTTTTCATGGGTATTTCAACGTTTGGTATAGATGTTATCTTCTGCAAACCAATAGATCCAAATAACAGAATGGCAAATCCAGATGAGAGACTGAGGAAACAGGGCAGACAAGAGAGCTGTCGATGGATATGGGCGAGCAGAGCAGAGCTCATTCTGCTTGGGGAGAGCCTATCACATCAAAGCCTGCTTTCTCATTGGTTCATCATATCCCTGCACTCATTATGCATCCTATAGCTCCCTCTGTCTGCTAGGCCAGCAACTACTAAGAGCAATTCTATGTAAACTGTCTCTTTCTCTCCCTCTCTCTCTTTATGTATGTATGTGTGTGTGTGAGAAGGAGAGAGAGAGAATGAGAAAGACAGAGAGAGACAGCTTTGTCATGCCAAATGTCTTCCACAGACAAAAGGGACATCACAGAAATCGCATATGACGAAAGCAATCCCAAAAGAAATTCATTTTTGAGGTCACGTTTTTTATCTGATGAAAATGTAATAATACTATTAATACTACTAGGGAAATAAGGATGTTGAACCTGAATTCCATTTCTCATATTTACTTAAGCTGTTGTTTCTTACTTCCAATAGTCTTTCATCCAGTCCAGGCAAATGAGAAGCAGAATGGTTCAGACCTAGCCATTAACCAATCCAACCAACCAGCATGTTGCTTTGGCAGCACAGAAATGAGGGGTGTATTTTGACAGGCTTTTGAGCTCAGAATATCAGCATACTTGAACAAGAATCAATGTAACGCTGTCATTTAGTTAGTTACTTAACTCAAACATCTCAGTTTAAATGCCAAATATGTTCAATTTTTATCCTTCCTTAAAGTAGGAAGTTGTCAACAGCAGGCATGCTGATTTTGTTTGAAGGACCATATTTATAACAGACCTTAGTGTGGAAAGGTTGAACTTCAAATGTTGTTGGTGAAATTTCTGCTTTCCATGCCATTGTTCTGATGTTAAATAACAGTTGGAAGAGAAAGCTTTTGTATTTTCACATATCTCATCCTGAGAATGTTATAGTCACATCTGAAAGTCTTGTAGTCTTGAATAGTACAGTAAACTACTGTACATAGTTGAACATTACAATGATGGCATTAGTTCAGGGTCATTCCAGATGCCAGTTAGTGTTAACTTTAATTATAGCTACTCATTTAAAGGTTCTAAAACCTTTAGCGGGTTACGTTTATCAAATTAAAAAAGTAATATGCTGTTCATAACATTACAGACATGATTGTAAAATTAATCAGTTGTTGAAACTTAAAACATTTTTTAAATCTTTTGAGATGTTTGTAAATATTATCTTCTAAATGACATAGTAAGACATATTTTATGGCAGTTAACAACATAACCAACATCATATGATTGTAAAATCTACTTTTTTTACCTGGACAAATATTTTTTAATAATTTATATGTTATCTGTTACAAAATATGTTCAAAATTTGATAAAATACTGTCATAAATAACTCTTTTTAAAAAAAATAAGTCTTTGTAATGTTGCATAACATCTTCAGAATATCCTTCTGTGCCATTAAAATCATTACTGTTATGATGTACTTGAAAAAACTGTTGTTTTTTTGCATTAAAGTCACATAATGGTCCATATTTTCTGTCATTACTCTTTATTATTTTTTACCCCATTGTTGCGCACTGTCCACATACGTGGACAGTAAAATAACTTCTATAGAAAATCATATTTTTAAAAATTCAAAATGATTTTCAGTTTTAGGCTCATATAGAGTAATAAAATCAATATTAAAAAAATCTAGACAATTTTTTTCATAATGCGTGCATGAAAGGGTTAAATAGCACTCTTTCTTTATCCAAGCTTGTGAAGACTGACACCTCATTATTTTTTCCTAGCCTGTCCACTGGGGTTAATAGCAATAGCAAGGGGTTTTGTTGACTTGAGAGGCAGTCATGCCTGAAAATGCTGCACTGTTTCAGGAGGATACGTCTTCTACACTGTGTAGAGATTTGCTGAACAGATGTTGTTCTTGACAAAACAGACTGTAGTATAAAACTAGCGGACAAAGGCAGATGCTCACCTTAAGTCACCCTCAGCATCTACGTTCTCTGGAGGGCCTTCATTGTGCATCGGCTACAAAATGTGCCAAATATGACATAGATACAGTTCTCATTTACAAAATGTGCCAACTACAGTATAACAGAGATACATATTTTGGTGCATTCATATTTGTCTTTGCTGTATTTTACCTTATTTTTTGTGTGTACATACAGGTGTGCATGAATGGGTGCAATTTGGCACGCAGAATGCTCTGTTTAACCTGATGACTTAATTTATTGTTAATCTTAGCTTGTGCAGAAAACATGTCCATTTAAGTGACTTTAGCTAATCTTCGGCCCCTCTCTGGAAAAGCAAACACAACACATCTAATGGGAGCCTGGCACAACACTGATGGAGCTACTGTGCATTGTTTACTGCTTAGCTATAGAACTCATGGGAGATCACACTGTGGCCCCTATTTTGCACCCTGGCGCATGGCGTAAAACTCGTTTTCCACCCGGCGCAAAGTTTATTTTCTGATTTTGCACGTCTATTTTTTAAACAATGCGCCCAGGGGTGTGGTAATTAACAACTAGGGAGTGGCCTAGCATTGTCTAAAAATCGCTATTGTACACTACCTAAAAGGCATTACGCCACTGACCTAGAGAAACCTGGTCAGAAGTCTATGGCAAGTTGTTAATATGTTATTTTAAGAGCACAGTCATATGGGCGGGTGCACAACGCACCATCCTTCTATCATCCATGAACGCGCACCAGCGCACGTCCATGCAACACATTACAAATTACACGATTACAATGGGAAACATAATTAGAATAAAGATATTACGAAATACATCTCACGATGAGTAGTTATTCACCAACATTTGCAAATTGGTAATGACGGTTAAAAGTGATTCAGGGTATCTGCACATTTTTTCAAGTGCAAGACTTTTAAGACCTTTTCAAGGCATTTAAATGGAAAAATTAAGACTGTACCATGGCGAAAAAGATAAATACGACAACTTAAAAACTGTTTTATGCAATAGGTTTTTTTTTCCACTAACTAAACACCCACCCCATTTTGGATGTCTACAGAAGTTACCAAATATAGTATTTTGGGGAAAGAAAAATAATTGTGTGTGAATCACCTTTACAGCTATAAATGCCCAATTTTAGGGTCTGGGCTGCTTCTTTTGAAGCTGGCTGTACATATCTGGTTGTGCTACTGGCTGAGGCTGACTGTTCTTCACCTGTGTCTGTAGAAGCCTAGGCTACTTGCCAAAGACATGTGGATTCCCTTCAATGTTTTTTTCAAAGGTAAACTAAGCTATTTAAATATTTTAATAGGCCTACTTTATATAATTTACTACGTGCATCTATTGTCCCATATGCAGCACAGCAAAACATGTTACATGTTCTGAATGCCCTTTTTAAAAATCCGCTACCTTACCGTGACCACAGAATTGATAGTTTACACCTCTTATTTGATCACTACAACCCTGCTTAGGTTGAGCTGCCGCTGAGTGCCTCACATTGAGCAGGTGAAATCTGATTTCTCCTGATAGGCCTGGACTGGAAAACTGACATACAGTAGCAACAGGAGATAAAGAAAATGGTCAATGCCATTCTCTGCTTATTATTGTCACAATCACACACCCCAATATCAACCAATAAGCTAATTGTTTTTGTTTTTTTCACTTTTCAAAAATACTTAACAACTTCCAGTCAACATATTCAACACCAGAGCATCCTCAAGCCTAAGCTTGCCGACCAAAGGCGTAATGCACACTTTAATGAAAATGACAATCCCTTAGGTTCAGGGATGTGTTGGAGGCTAAACGCAAGTAAACTCAGTTTATCCACCTCTAAAATTTCTGAAATAGAGTTTATCCACTTCTTATTAGAGTATATCCACCTCTCAAAAGAGTTTATTCACCAATTGCAACTTTTAACATTGAAAAATCACACTGTATTATCCACCTTCACAATATGTACACTCATCAACACTCTATGAACCATTTGTTACCACTAGTATTCTTTCCGAGCAAAGATTCTAAAAAGCCCGGCGCAACTCCAAAAAGGAGGACAAATTAATGTCCGGCTTGAGGCTGGTGGACAGGGCGTCTCAAATCTGGACTGTCTGGCCTAAATCAGGACGTATGGCCACCCTATATTGCTAACTGGCTTACCAACTCTTTCTCCCGCTCACTCTACCGCTCGCGTATAGTAGGGTGGTCCTTATCAAGTACATTTTTTTTTTTTTTTGCAAAATGTTAGTGTCTTAACCTCTTAAACTGTTCATTTTAACTTCAAAATTAGAAATATGCAAACATTTTGACAAAAAAATTATATTTAGAGGTAGCTCAATCATGTGGAAGATTGCCTATTTAATTAGTAGGGGGCCTATGTGTCTAATTTGGGGGCTTGTGGCATGTCTCTTTTTTTTGAAGGACCCAAATCAAAGGTCAAATTCAGAAAAGGTCAAATTTGGTATTTTGTCCATAAACCTCACATTGCTGGTATTATAGCATAGGGGTTGGTGCCAAAAAGCAAAGATATTCTTCAAGGTAGTGTGCAAAAGTGGACCACATAAACAATACAACATTATAAAACATTTTTAGGCTGATGATTGATCTCTTGTAGAACTCTTGAAGAAATGGTGCCTAAAATGCTCAAAATTGTCTGCTTAAAAAATATTTCAATACCAATACTATCAATTCATGCCTATTAGTGTGCTTGAGTGTAGGCCTAGCCTGCTCTGCCAGTTCTTGTCTACACCCATTCAGAGCACAAAGATCTCTGAGCAGAGATCTCTGTTAAATCAAGTTTAATAGACTTTTACATAGCTAGTACCAGAGCCATATAAAGGCAGAGACTGCGTGTAGCCTACAAAAGCGCATGGAGCTCCTGTGAAATTTTGATTGTAACGAGAAACTGTAACACAGCTAGTCTAACATTACTTGTTTGAGCTTTCTACCCCGCGTTTCCTCTGGTAGTCACTGATCTGAGCTAATGAGCGAATTACCTAGCCAAGCCTAGCCTATCGTCGCGGCAGAATAAAAAAAGTTTAAAAGTTTTTTAACATCTCCAGTGTAATTGTGGGCATTCTAAGTTAACCGTAACATTAGACCTACCTATTTAGTAACCCCATGGTAATGCGAGTGATCATAATAAAATATAAAACGTGACATGTAAGTCCTTCGATAAATAACCAGGATATGAACTCATAAACATGAACAGCATTTTGTCATCGTTTGTCATTCACCGTGCTGTGAACAGCAGATGCTAGGCTAAAGAGCTTGAGATTCAGACAGGTGAGCACCTGGAAATGGTGTGCATTGTGTCAGAAAATAGCAATTTGATCAGTGATCATGCATCATCAGCGCAAGCTTGGTTTGAAACTTTCTGGGGATGGGGATTTTACACGATCCTTCATCACTGGGCTAGCCATCACTGGGCTAGTGTGCCCTGCTGTGTTAATATGACCTGCAGATGCTAACAGCTGCAGCTCCCTCAAATCTAGGTTCTCTCATGCATAGGCTAGCTTTTGGCAATGAAAATGAATGCAAAATAAAAAAAAAAACAGTCCTGCTCCTAACTGAAGAAACGTTTACGTTACCAACAATGTTAACAACAAACTCAGTTTCACTGCTGCAAGTAGGCCTACAAAGTTGGCTGTAAATATGCTTCGCCATATTTAACGAACCAGCTAGCTTTGTGATAACAAAATCTTACCTTTTATGTGTTTAGTCCACTGAAAGTTATCCACATATCAAACGATTAAATCCACAGTTATGGAGGAATTGTTTTGGGGAAGTAGTTGCACTTTATCCCACTTTTGCTGCCCTTTTTAAAATTAAACCACTTAAATCCATAGCCTAGATGAGCATTGCATAACGTTACAACTATGTTGACATGATGGTAAAGCTAAATGCCCAAGACACGTCAAGTCATAAAAGTTGTAAGCTACAAACGCAAAAACTTAATGACGGCTCGTTAGTGGTGTTGCCTAGTGCTGCCTAATTGAAATGGTATAGGCAAGGTTTATCTTATATTAGGTTATTATGTGTGGCACATATATTGGGCTTTAGCCTCTTTTAATTTATTTGATAAGGAACTGATAAAAACTGAGCAGCAGAAAAGCTGTCATAGTCGATACATAAATAGTTTATTATTATAATTAGGCTATTAATACTATTACTTTACTACTATTACTGTTGTTACTGTTATTATTATTATTATTCGGATGAGTCAATAATGTAAATCTGAGTCTGAAATGTTGGCTACAAACAGTCTGTAACTGCACTGCTGCTATTATAAGTTGTTAACTTTCGGGAATGGAACATTAGCGTCAATGGAGTTGTCGCAACTCTACCTTTATATGGCTCTGGCTAGTACCAGCTGAAGTCTGTAAGGCCTTCCGTAGCCTATGTAAGTGTGAAGAAAAGAAAGGGTTAAAGGATCAGATAGACAAACAGACAGGTGAGTGTGTGTGTCTGTGTGTGTGTATATGTGTAAGAGAGAGAAAGAGAGACACTAGCAGTGACAGTTGGCTGTTGATAGCTGGCAGTTATAGAATTTAGAATATCGAATAACCTGAAGCACATGGTGCTCTGTTCTTCATGGTTGGTGATGTTAGTGACCTTCTAGCCTTCTACATTTGAGCAAGCACATTTTCATAGTTCATGATGGCACAGTCTAGTTAGGTTATATTCTGAGGTGTGTCTTTCTGTTAGTCAGGTGATGACACACATATTCTCTACAGCAAAATAAACAGATTTTGGGCTATGTATCCAGTGGCAGATATGTGTGGACTGGTGAATGACCCATCACTAGAGACATATGCCAAATTTCTTGTTTTTGTCCATGAGAGAGTGTGGAGATGGTGATCACAGATCAGCCAACGATTACAATGTTACAGTGCAGTTATTTTACAACAGAACAAAGCAGTTTGGCACAGGAACTGCTACAAATCCACCTGTAACAGTGAGCATCTGCAGCATGCTAAGATTCGCTACTACAGTAGAAATCATGTGAAGCAGGATTCAGAAAAGACGTGGTAGACCATCTTCTGAACCTGCAGCAACACCTGCAACTGTATCAAGTCCATCTAGATAAGTGCTTCTTCTGTCAGAAGCAGACAAAAGAGCGTCTTCATGAGGTGTCCTCTTTCAATGCAGGCAACCAACCAAGAGATATAAGTAATATTTTGAAGTCAATTACTTTTAACAGGTAGCCAGTGTAAAGATGCTAGGATGGGGGAAATATGTTAATAATTTTTGTTTGTGTTAGCAGCTGCATTTTGTATAAGCAAGCTCTTTAGACAGGTATTACTACAGCCAGCGTATAGAGCATTGCAATAGTCTATCCTTGAGGTGACAAAAGCATGTATTAATTCCTCGGCATCTGGTAAGGATAAGGACTTCCTTTTCTTTGAAATGTTCCTTGAATGGTAAAATTAAGTTTTAGTGATCTGTTTTATGTGATTATTTAGTGCTAGGTCCTGGTCAATTATAACTCCTAGGTTTTTAACACTTGTGGATGAGGTCAGTGGAAGATCACTATATGTAGCCTGTGATGTGGATAGAATATCCCTCATCTTTTTAGAACCTAAAACCATGACTTTTGTTTTATCTGAGTTCAAAAGCAGGAAATTATTCGTCATCCATGTCTTTTTATACATGTGCCAAGTTTGGCTAACGGGGTTAATTCATCAGTTCATTTTATGGAGAGGTATAGTTGTGTATCATCTGCATAAGAATAATAAAAACAACAGGGGCACCAGTATACTGAGCCTTGAAGCACTCCATATTTTATCATAGTCTGGGTAGATGGTTTATTATGGACCTGTACAAATTTTTGACAGTTAGGAAGGTATGATCTAAACCAAGCGAGTGCTGTCAAATTTTCAAGCCTAAGTAGTATGTCATGGTCTATGGTGTCAAAGGCAGCGCTGAGGTCCAGGAGGACCAGTATTGATACAAGGCTAGGTTTTTTGAGGGAGGGCTTAATAACAGATGTCTTAAACGACTGTGGTACATGCCTTGATAGCATTGAATTATTATAGCGCAAAACATTATCCAGGAAGGGGAGAGCAGTCTTTAGAAGGTGAGTACGAATAGGGTCTAGTTGACTAGTTGTAGATTTTAATGAGGAAATTGTGGAGGTGAGATCTAATATGTTGTGTATATGTAAATTAATTAAATGTTGTTTGAGGTCTCATCTGTGATTCTGTTATGTTTTCGCTATCTTTCAGCAATGGAGTATGTGTATTTGGTCATTTTCATAATACTGACATACAATCATACTGTTGAAAATAACTGTTTTGTGAACTTTATTCAACATAGCCAGTGATTTAGGCGAAATGTATGGTGTTAATTACAGTGAAATATACAATTTTAGAAAAATGGGGTTGAAACAGGTAAAAGAAATGGAGACATCATTTTTCTCCATGTTCAATGACCTCTAGAGACAGTCCAACCACTCTCCAAAAATTAACATTTCAAACCCACAGAAACCACATAGGCCCCCTGACTATATATTAAGCTGTGCTGCGTTATAGTGATATGCAAGTAATATTAAAAGTTGCTGCAAATGAACCACATTTTATTGAAATCAGAGCAACACTGACATGACAACAATGACAACAATCTCAAAAAAAGCACAAAGTTTTCAACAATCACTCATTTCTGATGCTCAGCAGCCAGTGTTGACTTTTTGCAGTCTGGATAGATCCGTCAGTGATCTTCCATTCTAATAGATGGCAGATTTGATCCAACTAATTCTGGTATGGTGGAACCAATCAAATAAACTTCACTTCTTGTTTTTGCCATGATTTTGCTCTTGGTACACAACACAACTGCAAGCAAAGCTGAGCAAGGAATGGTGAAGGTGCCTTTTCCTTATACAGTTTTGTGGCACATATTTGGGGTTCCGTGGATACAATTGTTTGAATGAAGACCAAAAAAATGTGCTCTAAACCCAAACAATAACCAAGGTGATTATCAATAGAAATATGTATTGATTCCACCAGGAAAGGTAAATCTGCTAAACCGGGTCATGGATGGATTAATTTGGATTTAGTTTCTACAATAAGTAAACCGAGATATGTATCTAAAATATGTATCTAAAATACATATTTACATATTTAGAAATATATGGTGCATTAGATGCTTTTATGGAGATTGTTTTGGTATTTTACTAGCCAGTTACAACACCAATTCAAATGATCTGTTTTTATGAAAATCATCAAACAGAAAATCATCTCAAAGTTTATAGCTATTGAGCTACCAGTAATTATTATGTTATTGCCATAAAAATTGGCATGCTGTATTTTCTTATATAAAGGAACAATTTGAAGGGTTAAGAGCATGACAATTGGAGACTTTAAAAATAAGGACCACCCTAGCGTATAGGCTACCTGTGTATCTCTCAAACCTATGCTACACGAGAACGATAGGCATATTTTTTCTTACCGATTTCACACCTTTAAGGACACCTGTGAAAAACATCTTCACTCTGCAACCACTACACTTCCTCCAGTAGCCTTCTAGTTCTTGATCTACGGAATGCAGATGACACCCGCTCAGAACAAATGCTTCCCAAAAGGTACACTGGTCACTTAGAAAATTGCGGTTAAAAAAATACACTAAACCAAATAGAGACATTTCACTCTCTCATGGTCCCATACAAAAATGTAATACCTCCCTTTTGAAAATTCAAGACATTCCAGAAAATGTAAGACTTTTTTAGGCCTTAAAAACCGAAAGTTGTATTTAAGAGTTTTTAAGGATCCGCGGGGACCCTGAGTGATTAGGGGAGAGGCGAGAGACATGTATGGAGCACAACTGAAGGCGCACTGTCACGAGATATAAGCAACTCCTCTGCAGGATAAACATTGTTTTATTCAGTCATTTGAACAATATTAGGGTAAGTGTTGCTTTTTCCAGCCTATGTTTTCGATGGTAACCCATTGTCAGTCAATAGTGAAAGTAACTTACTGTGTATAACTGTTTTGTCTTTGACTGACACCACAGTGAAGTTATTTTCACTTTGCCAATGAGTTCAAATAATAGACGAGTGCAAATGCCTGAAGGCTATTCTATGCTAGGTTTTAGTAAAGCATGGTTTAGTGGAATGACTGTTCCATACGGTCTCGCAAGCAGACTCCTTCAAATGCGCCGCTGACTGTCAAAATACCGATGCATTTTTTGACGTCACGCTTCGCGCTGTTAAAGGAAATGACAGATGTCATTCTCATTGGTTTAAATGATGTTATGCCCCAAACACCCATGACTGATTGAGAAACCTAGGAACGCCTTAGTTGCGCCATCCGCCCGACGTTTGATAACGAAAACACTCCCAATGTGGACTGGACATCCTACTAAATTTGAATAAGCTTTTGACTAGTGACCATGAGCTTTAGACTGTCACAATAGGGCCCTGTGTCCCAAATTTTGTCAGATCTTACAAACGAGCACACTTAATTACAGATTTTATGCTGTATCAATGAATATCTGAAAAATACACACACATTGCAAATACAATGGCAAAATCATATCCAAATGAACCTTTTTTGTAAGTGAAATCATCCTGTAAGTGATGAAGGGTGAGATATGGGCTGAAATATCACCATTTCAGATAAACAGCTAAATATAGATGTGCTTAAACATATTTATGCTTTGATGACTTAGTTAGTAAACCAGTGTTTCAAGGCTCTCCTTTAACAAAAATAATATGGGATTAATGGCTGAGAAGAGATAATGTAGTTAAAAAAGATGCGGGCCAGTTTTCAGTAGCACAATTTATAATTAAATCCCACCCAGACTAAAACCATTAACTCAAAATATGACCATGAATTTTGTATAAGACTTCTATAATATGTGCACAAATACACACACTCACAAAAAATTGATTTACTTTATTACATCTAAAGAAATAATGTTTTTTAGACACTCACAATGAATGGCCTAATACGCCTCTAGAACATGACAACGTGTCTAGATGTGTCACTCCCTCTGTGCTTTAATGAGATCATAATTAATACTAAGATTTGTAACTCTCAATGGCCAAATCACTGTTCACAGAGTCTCCAAAGAGCAGACTACCTTCATGGGAGATAAACTTCAAAGCCTGTACAAGGCTCAGAACAGATGGACTCCTAAGTAGAGCAGAAAAGTTCTATTTATGACGCTTAGAGACTCCATCTAACCTGTTTTGTCAATGCTCCCTTGTGGATATGCTCTCAAAACAAAGGTAAAGCGCTTGCTAATTTTTATTTCACATTTAGACATACGGGACAGCATATTGCTTATTTACTGACACATTTGATATCAACTGTTATTCCAGTTGGTAAAATCCTATATTACAAGCTCAGAACGTTCCTGACTTTGCGCTATATTTTAATATTCAAAAATAAACAGGACAAGCTTGCAACCATGTGTGCATGCATTCAGATTCACAATGATGTTAATCTACATGAACCTACAGGAAATAGGCAACTAGGACAACCCCAGCAGTCTATGGTTATCAGGTCATGAGCTCCTAAATACAAATGATTTGTGTTCAATCACACCTATCCAAATGATACATGTTCCTAAATACACCTATCCAAATGATACCTTTTTCTACCTTTTTGATTTTGAACAATCAAAATGAATCAAGTGATCATAGCAAAGATGGTGTTCAGCACTACTGCATCTAGGGATGTAACGGTATGAAAATTTAACCTCACGGTTATAGTGACCAAAATTATCACGGTTTTCGGTATTATCACTGTATTTCTAAAAGTGTGTTCAATATGTTCAGAAAGCACTGATAGGCCTACACAAGCTGAAATAGTTTCAAAAAGTGTCCTGTTCACTTTTTTCTTCATGTTTAAGCTATGTGCTTATAGCTTAACTTACCCTACCATAACTTGCAGTTTGCTATTTCTGTTATTTGAATCCAATGAGTGAGACCAAAGTAAGTGTTCTAAATAAAACTTTAGGCTACTGTATTCTCCTGACAACGTGAGTGGAATGGATTTAATGTGGACGCGAACATAAAAAGACGCAGAGTGGCTACATGATACAGTGCACATTTTGTGGTGAAAATGTTCCGCCTTTTAAAATCAGGGGTAGCCTAATCCGAATCGTAGTTAAAACCATCAATTAGACAACAGAATCAGTAGGGTACCAGTTTTATTTCATTGTACCAGGCCTACTGTATGTCAAAAGCAGGCTCGGATGTAGCTGGGAAGGATTAAACACACTGTTTCCACACCGCGGTAATCAACCGTGATAATCATGATATTTGAAAAGAAAGCGGTAATTGTTATCGTCAACATTTTATCGCGGTTTACCATTATACCGGTAATCATTACATCCCTAACTGCATCATACAGGATCACAAAAAAACATTCACAAAATCCAAAGGCAAATTTTCCACCACTGAAGATGTGGAAAAGCTCCCAGACAATCCTCCAACGAACATCAATGTAAAAAGGAGCACTCACAGTCAGATTAACTCCTGATGCGTATACCACCTCACTGTATAACAGACAACAGCAATCAGGTTGTACATTCAAAAAATGACCTAATTGGCCCTTTTCAATTTTCACAGGAAGGTAAGAGGACAGCTTACAGTACACAAGTTTAATGCTGTTGTTCAAAAGATATGTTGTTCAAAAGATATTGTTCACTTAAATAAAAAAAATAATCCCAAGCGAGTCTCACCAGTTAGTCCCTTGAGATGTAGTCCTACTGTAGATACTCTTTCGCTGCATATGTTACCATCCACCATCGTTTGCTATTCATCCCTTATTTGGGGAAATCAAACTGCTGGTGGATTTTGCCCTAGTTTGATATAAATGACATACTTCCAACTCCTGCTTCCCCCATACCAAGCCCCTTTTTACCACTACTGTGCCTTACAACTGATGGGAATGTAAACCTTTTTCTGAAATTCATCCTTAAGACCTGATATTCATTATATGATCAACTTTGTAGAAGAATTACGATGTGGCACTCTTTATTGTGATGCTTTAGGGTGATATAAGTAAGACGTTTAGTTTAAAATATATATTTTTTAAAAAAACAGTTATCATTGGTCTAGCCTCTCTCATAATAGGACTATGTAGCCTAACTCAAAATACTACAGTGAAACTTAGCAAAAACAGCAAGATATAAGCCAGCACTGTTTTGATTGTACCCTGTGACATGTCAATATATGAGTAAATATTAGCATCACTGCCTGTTCTACTTGTGTGGTTTCTGCAACACAGAGGTGTATTTGCAATGCACCTTGAGGTTTCAAGTTAGAGTCCCCTATAGGTTTGAATATAGCAAGCCCATAAGTTGATATAGCCTAGATAGATAGATAGACAGATAGATAGATAGATAGATACTTTATTGATCCCCAAGGGGAAATTCAAGAAGCCTAACAGTAAGCATAAAATCTTGAGTGTGTCACTGAAGATCTACAAGATGTATTTGCTTTGACTATGTTAAAGGAGAATTCCGGCAATGTTACTGCATTAAATCAGAAAGGCTAACAATTTCGCAGAAATTTTAATGCCAACCATTACAAAACAGAGTTTTGCCAATAGTACGTAATTTCTTTATAACGTAAGAGCATGACACCATGCGTTTCATGCTTTTTATAGTCATTGATTAGACCTAGTTGTGAGTCAGGTCTACAATGCAATGTCGTGTAATCCTGAATGACCTCATTTACATCAAACCCCTGTGTCTTCATGCAACCACATCTACTCACACAATCTCACAACTGTAAAGCTACTTGAAGATAGTGAGTCTCATAGACAGACCTTGTTACACCCACAAAAGTAAGACCCCAAGTGTTCTCCTATATTCAAATAGCTGACTTCAGAGAATGCACTTCCACAGATAATGTAACACCAATATAAATCTCTTGTATCCTTCCCTAAATTATCAGTCTGTAAAGAAATCAGTAAAGTTTCAATGTCACCTTCCAATCTGATCCCCAAATATCAACTCACTCTGAAGGCAGTCTGGCCCAGAGAGTACAATTTCTCCATTGACTTCACAATACACAAGCCAGGGCCCATGCATGCACAACCTATGGGTCCTTTAGCTGACACTAAACAGTCTAACACACACACACACACACACACATACACACAGGTCTTTTGGTAGGTCTTGACCATCTGTGATTGCTTACAGCAATTGTACTGTGATCTTAGGGATGTATTCCAGATGCAATACAGAGTGGGGTGTCAGGACCCAGGTGTAGGCTACATCATCCTGATCAGAACACCGCTATCTGAATCTGTACTCAATCTCTGCTGAGCTACCCTTATAGTTGATGGAACAACATTGCAATTCTGACCGTGTATGATGTTTCTGACTATTTCTCTAGTCAGTATGGCCAATGTGAAGATTCCCTGACGCCAAGCAATGTAGGCCTACTGGATCAATGAAAATAGCAAACAAATGTGGATAGCACGCCTCTGGCATTTCCACTAGGCATGTATCTCTTCCAGTTGAACACACCTCCAGTGCGTAATGACATGAGAGCTCTGCAATTCAACAACCAAAAGCTTATTCCAACGGTAGCCTACCCACTGACAAAAATGCAAATGTGATTCAGCAAAGACTAGCCCCTTACTCGTAAATATATTCATTGAAATGTATCTTGAATGTGCTGGTTCACATCATTTGTATCAGCTGCCTAACACATCCTCCCTAATAAACATCTCATCAATCGCCGTGACCGTAACGATAGCTAGCTTCTGTGTTCTGTATTCTACAACAGCAGCTCAGTAGGCTACACAGTCAGGTCAGACATGCATACAGCCGAGCGGCGGCGCAGTAATGTTTACGCTGTTTTGCCACCTCACCTTGCCTCACACACTTCAGACGTACGGGATCTTTGCAGTGCTTGATTACGGCATGTACATCCCTGAGGGTGAGCCCGGCCACCGGCGTGTCGTTGACCTCCAGAAGAAGCTCGTCCTGGGACAGTTTACCGCTCTGGATGCCCACCTTACCTTGTTTCACTTCACCCAAAAATGGAAACTGCCCATTCTCCGCGCCCCCTTTCAAATCAAACCCCAGCTCTCCCTCTTTACTTCTGGACAGGACCGTCTCGTGGACTTTGTTGGTCCAGTGATTTTTCTTCTTCAGGCTCTTTGACATCGCTAAAAATGACTAGCCTATAAACATGCGCCCATAGGACCGTCGCTCATGCCCGCCTAAGCGTTGCTGGTCTGGTCTGTCACCAGTCCAGGGCCCTTCAGTTCCAGTACGCTGCCGCTGGACACCAGTGATAGTAGGCTGTCCATGAAACATGCAGCCTGCGCAGATGACTTGGGGCTGCAATACGCCACGGTATGGTGGACCAGCTTCACACGCGCAGAAACTAGCCAGTGACCCGGATATGATGTCTGGAGGAGGGGGGAAAGCACGTTCAAGCAAAAACGAAAAGCAGAGGATGAAGTCAAATTGTACCACGTCTATGACACAACCACATGCAAGAAGGTCTTTGACGTAAATTATAATCATTTGCGCAACATCATCTCCACTGATCCCGACTCTGAGCCCCCTGATCATCCCCCAACACACACACACACACACACACACAGACACACACTCTCTCTCTCACACACGCGCACACACACAATTTTTCTGAAAATTTTGTATTTAATTATTTTGTTCAAGTAGCCTTTACTGGCTAAATTA
This sequence comes from Alosa alosa, assembly GCF_017589495.1. Taxonomy (NCBI): domain Eukaryota; kingdom Metazoa; phylum Chordata; class Actinopteri; order Clupeiformes; family Clupeidae; genus Alosa; species Alosa alosa. The sequence goes on from NC_063199.1 coordinate 11,797,248, forward strand.
ATTTCCTTCCTCATCATCTATCCTTAATCTATTTAATTCATCTATTCAGTTCAATATGCCATGGCTCTCCCTGCATCACACCAGTGAAACCAAAGAAATGATTTCAGTAATTTCAATGAAAGCTCTTAAAAAGGACTTTCATCTACATTTTATCAGTGACAGTTAATTCTGAAAACTCTAAATACAATGCTGCCTTATTGGTGCTGATACCCTGTTAAGGACAAAAGAACACATCACAACAAATGACAATATTACTGCATGGTATATTTGCCTTATTATGCTTATGTCACAAATAATAAAATTGACAGAACATGACAAGTCACTGACTGACTACATTTCTGGTGTAATGTTGTAGCACTGTTTTTTTATGTACAGAATAGCATCGTAAACATCTTTATTCACTACTGGGACTCATTACAATACACAGGGACGTCATCCACACCCTAATGAGCTGTGTGTGCTTATATGACAACAATAAGATTCATTTATATCAATTGATTACCAAAAATATAATGTGAAATAGTGTTCTGCACCAACCCTCTTTTGATACACTGACCAACAGGTATTGTGCTCAATTGTGGCTGTCAATAGGCTAGTAGACTATAATAACAAACAAGCTCACTCACTGCACAGAACTGCAGTCTGCTCCACTGAGTTGCACCACTCTGAATTACAGTGTGACTGCAGCTGTGCCATTTCAGCCGAGCTCTTGACCCAGTGTTTGTTGGCATGAGGCAGGTGAGAACACAGCAATGAAACTCTTGTATGAACCAAAACAACTGGTCCCAGGTGGCGAGGGAGAGGTGATCTAAGTCAGCTTCCAAGTGAACCCCAAGGTAGATCAACTGTATAAACCAGGTGTTGGAACAGAATTCAACACACTTTATGTGGGTCATGACTGGACTGGAGAGCCTAGAATTGTAGAAACAAGATGAAGACACTGACATTTAAACCGATGTTTCAATTGGACATATTACGTAATGCTCCCAGCGTTATTTTTAGATATGTTTTTAAATTTGCACTCAGTCCAAAATTCAGAGAATGGGGAACCTAAACAAGCATCCTGTTGCAATGGTATTTGTACTTACAGCATGGAACCACATGTAATGCAAATGCAATTTCAGCTTTCTCTTGACAGCTGCCCTGTGCCACCAGCTATATATCCAAGCATAATGAGGCTATTAACTAGCTACCTCCCCAATTGTGACTTTGTTTGTTGCACTAACATGGACATACATTTGAAACCCTGTTGATTTCATTCAAATTGTACATAAATAGCTAGAATTGAAGGAGAGTCAATCCACTATTACTGATGGATAATGGAATGCTAAAAAACATGTGACAGATGTGTGTATTGATCATGTCCTTTTGTAGTCCTTTTGGTTCCATTTAATAATTTCATGTGCAGCACAAGCATAGAAGCACAAAGTGCTTTACAGCAGGACACAACAGGACTACTCAAAGCCAGGCACAGAAACAACAGACTACATTAAAAACCAAAAAAACAACTTAAGTCAAAAGCACACAAAAAAGATAAAAGCATGGTAAAAAAATAACAAAAGTTTATAAAACGGTAGAGCTATAGAGGTAGGCATTGCATGCACATGGGTTTTAGGCTGTGCTTTGTGATCATTATGTGTGAACTGGGGGGATCTTCCACACAATTATAATAAAAGAGGGGAAACTCGTTATGCATTTCTTTTGCATGTATGTGCATACAGACAATACATTCTGCCCTTCCATGCGTATAATTTGTTTACCAAATCATCTAATTAATTAGGCTACTGAATGAAAGACCTATTTTATATAATCAACTTTTGTCAACCTCCAATGATTTTGCTGTTTCGGCAAACTAAGTCAGAGAAATTGCTGTGGGAGAGATTTAACCAGAAGAGGGCAGTGACATCCTTAGATTGTACTGATGGGATTTAGATTTGAATATGTGAGCTGTCCCTTGGAGCACAATATCAAACCTAAGTTCAATCCTGTGCACAGATCATTGTAAAGCAAAATATTCAGCTATACATGTGTTTTTCAGTGTACAAAGATAGACAACTATTAAACAAAGACAGAGGCGATACAGTATTTGCCTATTGTCGATTTGGTTATATTGTATCATTAAACCCCACTTTTACTTTTTAATTTATCAAACCAATAACATCGCATCAACAATGGTGTTTTAATGACTATCATTTGGAGTGCCAAGGGGAATTGATAACAGCCCACTTCTTTACAACTATTGTCCTCTTTTCTAAAACTATGCACTTTCACCTGTAATATTGCTGTGTTGTCACACAAATCTATGAGACTGTGGGCTTTATCTCCTGAAAACATGGTTGAAGCTTAATGACCTGCATGACCTGCACAGTGAGGCGATATAACTGCACAAGACTGCAGCTATGGGAGAGTTTAGATTGCTTCTCTGTCTCAGCTGAGCGTCTGGTTCGTTAGCACACCCTGGTGACCCTGTGTGGAACTGCAGCTGCACTGAGCTTTGCAGCCTTCCCATAGTCAGCCAGTAACATCTATGGTAGGCCAGCAGAGGGTTTTCATGGTTCACGCAACTCATGAGTGTGTTTACAGGCCATGAGTACCTAGGTGGTACATGTTGATATTCACAGACACGGCAGTCACCAACTACCATTTTCAGGACCAACTGCTGAGGTACTTTATCCTTGGAGGCTTGGTCACCTCCCCTTCCCTGTGGATTCCACAGATCGGAATCAAAGTGTGGACAAAAAAAATATAAATGGCACAGCCCAATAATGTTCAACAACTGCATGAGTTTCTTTATAGACAAGTGTGTTTGGTTATACAACGGTGGTAGATGTTTAGATGGAGGCGACAGCACAGTACTATAAATTTGCCACTAACTGTAGCTGTGCGGTCTTTGCCAAAGTGAGAAGAAAGCTTACATCAACTAGTGTAAGAAACATGATGTAATTATCTAATTATAAAATATATCACAAGGCATTGTGATGTATACTATGCTAATGTTAGCATCTCTTCCATCAAAAAACATACCAGTATGTGATGGTTACACACAAGGATGATGAGGCAATTGTCAACACACATGATTTCACCACCATCAGATGGACATATCGGACAAGAAATTGAGATTAATTTTCTTATGTGCGTCTCCTAAGGCAAATGTGAATTCTAGTTTTGCTTGGAGTCAAACAAAGTTAACTCTTTGGGTCAGTAGAAATAATCTAATGACCAGTCTCTCCATCTAATGTCCTGTACATGAAAAGACAACACTACAATGCACAATATAAAAGACCTTAACTATAGGGGCCCAAACCCTAACCCAAAATCTAATATTAACCCTAGTGTTACGGAAGTAGTAGAAAGTAGAATGTTCATCATTATTTGGTTCCTCTTAAGAGCACTCACCATAAGATGACTAAATCTAGAAGAGACCACAATCTTTTAAGTTGTTCTTGATGATAACATCAGTGACAGCATCAAAGACAAACTGCACATTTTTGGTATCTGTTGCACAAGTAAAGTGACTGTAAATCTCTTTAGTGTCTTTCCTTTTGTTTAAGTCCTCAAACTGAGACTGGATAAAAGCAGCGGCCTCCTCATATGTGTTCCCTCCTGAAAAGCACAAGATGGTGGCATGTTTAGCAATGCTAGCTAGCACAGTATGTTGACATGACACAGACTATTGCTTATTCAAATTCAGAGAGACACACAATGTGTCACATAATAATAATAATACAGTAATGGCAGTTTGGATTGAATACCCATCAAATACACATGTTCTAAGTTGATGTTAAAACTGTCAATTTTATGTCAGTGTGACATATGTCAAACATCTGAATGACATTCTTTGGAAGAAAGCCCCTTCTCATTAATATAAAATTACATCATAGCCTAGATATTTCAAGGGTATTTGGGTTTTCTTGTTATCTGATAATAACCTGACTGGATGACAGGTGGTGTCAAAGTGTGGCAACTGCATGAGTGTGGCTCCAAGAGGCCGTAGGTTCCAGTGACTTCAGAACAGCTAAGGGGCTTTAATTGTAGTAGTACTGTATATTATATGCAACTCAAAATTAGCATATTCTTAAAACCTGTGGGTTATGAGGGTCATACAACAGACATGTTTTTGCATTTTCCTTTACTGTCAATTTATAATTTTCACAAAACAATGTCAAGCTTTTTTTCCCCATCTTGAATATATTTAATTTATTCACAAAGTAGAGCTCTAAAACTCTGATCACTGGGAAATGAGTCTTCTCTGATCTCCATTGCTGCAATGCTCTACAACTAATCTACTACTGAACTATGGCTATAGAGCAAAGCCATGTTCTTGGGTTGGATACGAGTAAATGCTTTAGCTTACCTGTGTACTCTGGGTAACAGATAGTGAGAGGACTCCTTTTGATCTTTACTTCAAACAGGTCCTTCTTATTGAGAAACTGGATTATGGAGGTCTCAGTGAACCACTTGTTGTTGCAAATGCTTTCGAACAGCTTCATGCTCTCGTGCATCCGGTTCTAACAAGGTCAAAATGAGGAAGATCAAGTCAGCATAGTTATAAGTTGCTGCTGCATTACAAATAGCTATCTAAACTAATTATATCTATCTATAAAAGCTATTATATCTTGTTAAAAAAAACACTGTAAATGCAAAGTGTCTTCATTTACTAATACTAACATATTAACATAGTGACAAGCTCATGGAATGTTTACCATTTCCTCATCTTCAGCCAACATCAGGTCATAATCACTCAGAGACACACAGAAGATGATGGCAGTCACTCCCTCAAAGCAGTGAATCCACTTCTTCCTCTCAGACCTCTGGCCCCCCACATCAAACATTCTACAAGAGTGGACAAGGGAGGTGTTATACTACAGACACATGTGCAGCCCCTGCCTACTCCAACCCAGTCTCACTCTGAGGAGTGTACTGTACCGTACTGTGTACTGAGGACTGTACAGTCCTACCTAATAGGCCTACTCGAAGCAGATAGCGTTGTCTGACAGTCGAGTGGGTTAATGCACATATTTCCAGAACAGGTCTGCAACTTTCAGGCAGTTCTGAGTTCGAATCTAGGCGGGAGCAGAGCCTATTATAATGAGCGCATACGGGGAGTAAAACGACTGTTACACGCTGTTACAACTGTAGGCTACAATGGTCACAATACAGAAATATGCACGTGTTAGTTTAGTTAGAGATTATTGTTACTATTATTATTATTATTATTTTACCTTACGTTACCTACACTAAAGCTGAATAAAATTATGCAAGATCAAAGTAACCTAAGGTAGCCTATGGCTCTGATGGTCTGTGATTTTTGTTTTTAGATCATTTCAAACAAATCATTAGTCTAACGTGACGGCATCACCTTTGATGGACATTTATTTCCTTTCGTCTATATTTGATGATGAGAGATTAACATGAATGTCTATCTGACGGACCCCCACGTCGGAAAACAACGCAGAAGGTACACCTTTCTCGTTGGAATTTGACACCAAGAACCCTTGACCATGCGTCAGACCTTTGATGAGTAGAGAGTGAGACTGTGTACCAACCATTCATACAATACAAGCAACACATTAAAGGTGACCAGTTGCATTTCACTACCAGATGTAGTATGTGGGCAAAAAAGTCCATAGACTTCAAAATGATCTGTGACTGCATCTACTGCAACTATTCAAATGTGCAGGCTCGAGACTGAAGAGTAATACTCCTCTAACTTCCTCTATCAGGGGTTGGAAACATTTTTCCTATAAAGGGCCATTCTAATGTTCAATAACATCATCAAAGTGTCATTTACATTTTTTGAACACATACTGTATCAGACTGACTGCTCTAATGAAATGTCTGGAACTGCTTCTCTTGCAAGGCTTCTGATGTCAAAAGACAGCTTACATAACAATAACATTGTCTCTGTCAGAATGCAGTCTTGTGAAAGCTGTTTGTTATGTACCCAAACTCTGTTGAAGAGTGTTTATACAAGCACACTGACTTTGCAACTCATTGAGTTTAGAATGTTTTAAGCTGTGTTCAAGCTCAAGATTGGCCTTTTCCATCACTGCTCATCAGTGCATCTCCACAAACTAGGAACACTGGTTTGCCCCTTACTTCAACAAAATATGTCACCTGACTGTACTATTATGTGTAATTTTCCTTCATATCAGGCAAAAAAGTAATTGTTGTTTAAAGACTTTACTTGACAGTATCGACATAAGAGTGACATGACACCTTATGTCATGTCATGACACCTAACCCTAACCCTAACCCTAACCCTAATCCTAACCTCTAACCCTAATCCTAACCCTAACTTGTTATGACAAAAACCGAATGACACTTAATGACAGAAGCGTTATGTCATAAACGTTTATGACTTGTTTATGACATGTTCATGACAGTGTCATGTCACTCTTATGTCGATACTGTCAAGTAAAGTGTAACCAAAGAGTTTTATGTTTTTTCTAAGCTGCTTTTTTGTATTTATGAATCGAACCAGAGGCCAACTGTCTTGCAAAAGTTGTCATCATCATAAGTCATCTTGAATTTCCCCTTGGGGATCAATAAAGTATCTATCTATCTATCTATCTATCTATCTATCTATCTATCTATCTATCTAAGTACATTTAGATCAGAGTGGGGACCCTGTAGGACATTCTGTAGGATGGGGACCCTGATCTAAATGTACTTCTGATGATGACAGCTTTTCAGCCGTGTGGGTCTCTTGTCATTCCCTTGTTCCCATTAGGCACCAGGTGCATGCTGGACAGGAAAATAAGCCCCTGTGCTCATGAGCTCACTTGAAGTGCAGATCCTTGAAAGTAAAGTGAGTCTCCACGATGCCAGTAGTCTTCACCCTGCTCCGCAGAACATCCTGCTGTGTGGGGACGTAGCTGCCACTGGATATCCTGTCCAAGTCATTCAGGTAGCTAGAGAGGGTGGGCAGGGAGGAATTAGAGAGGAACAGAGAGGAGACATAATAGTGGGTGATGAGAGGGGGGTTGAAAAACTGGAGAACGTGAAGTACACACACACTGTTCTGTTCCTTTCAGATATTACTGTAAGAGTTGAAATGTTATGTTTTGAGTTTGATTTTTATCTTGTTCTAGTACAGCTCACTGACATGAATTAGCCAAAGAAGAGAAGTCACATGCAGTAAGAGAGACAGCGATGACATGGGCCTGAGCCCATCAGCACAGCACCTAAAACTCACTAGCTGGCCGAGTCATTGAGCTGGTACTCCCTTGAGCGGAGGAAGCAGGACTGCACCCCTCCATCGTTCCACAGGCGGCGGATGATCCCAGCCAGCTCTCCAGTCATGTAGCCTTCATCTGCGGAGCCCGCCAGCACACACAGCTGCTGAGCATCATCCTGGACACAATGGCGCCACAGTCACATCTCTTCATGATACCAAGTTGGACAAATAGCACATTTTAGATGTGTGAATTCCCCATCAATTTTAACACAATACATTTTTAATACAATTGTACATGCATAACTAATAAAAAAAAACACTAATCCTTAACATGTATCACCCTCTCTTGCTGTGCAGAAGGCCTACTCACGTCTCTGGCTGGGTCAGCAAAGTCTATCTTCAGCCGCTCCATGGCTCTGACTACGGCTATGATGGACTGGATGGTGTTGCTGTAGACAACTGCTTTGTACTGTTTGCACTCCTCCTCTGAGTAGCCCGACTCATGAATGATTCTATCCGAGACACATGACACAAACACAGTGAAACTAGATGTACCGCACACAATAAGTATAAGTATAAATACTCTTTTGATCCCGTGAGGGAAATTTGGTATCTGCATTTATCCCAATCTGTGAATTAGTGAAACACACTCAGCACACAGTGAGGAGAAGCACACATTAATCCCAGCGCAGTGAGCTGCCTGCAACAACAGCGGTGTTCGGGGAGCAGTGAGGTTAGGGGCCTTGCTCAAGGGCACTTCAGCCGTGCCTACTGGTCGGAGTTCGAACCGGCAACCCTCCCGTTACAAGTCCGAAGCGCTAACCAGTAGGCCACGGCTGCTCCTAAATATATGATCGCCGCGCAGTCCTTCTCATTCTCTCCGCAAAAATAAATCATGCTAGTCAATTTGTCTCCATCTCCTACTCTTGCAACTTTTGTGTGAGTGGGTGTGCTTTTGTGTATATGTGTGCTTCTGTGTGTGTGTTCGCTTGTGAGTGTGTATGTGTGGGTAATGGGGTGTGTGTGTGTGTGTGTGTGTGTGTGTGTGTGTGTGTGTGTGTGTGTGTGTGTGTGTGTGTGTGTGTGTGTGTGTGTTTGTGTGTGGCGTGTGTGTGTGTGCGTGCCTCTGTGTGTGTGCGTGCGAGTGCGTGTGTTTGTACATGTGTGTGTCTGTGTGTGTGTGTGTGTGTGTGTGTGTGTGTGTGCGTGTGTGTATCTGTGCATGCCACAAAATTGACACAAAATTACTGAATAAATAAATAAATAGATAAATCCGAAAAGGAAAAAACTCTGACTAAACCTATATGACCGCCACTTCTCTTGTGCGGCAGTCATAGTAAGAGAACCACATGCTTGACAGCAATGTAATAATAAAGTAACAAACACAAACTGCTTTTGCAAATAGAACAGGGGGTGTTTTAATTAGGCTACTAGCCAATGGCTCTGCAAGTAATCCTAGGTATGCCATCTTTGAATTATCAAGTTGATAAATGTTGAACTTACTTCATCTGTTTTACAATGGTACTTTTTCCTGATTCACCCGAACCTGGGAAACAAACAAAAAGAGGAACAAAGATGCTAAAATAACAGATATCCAAATAATTCTAAGAAATTACAGAAATTCTGACAGATACAACAACAACAATGTCTGGGGAGCCAAAAACTCAAGGCACTGTGGCACTGATCCCTGGCAAACGTAAACTCCTGTCTGCCACAGGGGAACACTGTAACAAATGATTGCACCTTTTGGCTTAAATCTCAGAAATGATTTAAAATCAAGATATATTATTTCTTGCACATTCATCAACTCCACCCAGATCTAATTGATTGACCCACCTAGTTTTATCCGCATTTTTCATTGTTTTGATTTTTTTTGCATAAAATATAGATTGGTAACATCTTCAGAACCTGCTAATCACAATTATTCAAATAATTCTGATATGTCAAAGTGGTTCTAGGACATGAGCTGACTGAATTTGACTGTACAGCTGATATCTTGAGCCAAACGTTGGTCCTAAATTTTCATTCTCGATGTTCAGAGTTTTATTGCTTGACTCATCCTTGTATGTATAATGTATACCTTTTATGACAGTGTTGTCCTTGAGTGTATAAATGCTGCATGGCTGCTTACTCTGCTAATATGTTTTTTTGTATCCTCACAGATGTATGTATAAATGTATCTGCCTGCCTGATTCTCCTACTGTAGCTTCTCCTCCCCTCCTGACAGGTGTTGTCCTTTTATGTGTGATTGATAGACAGAGAGAAGGGGAGAGGGAGGAAGAGGAAGTATTTGTTTGTGCTTGTTGAGGGCTGGGAGACAACAGCATAACGGAACTTCTTAGATATTGAACTCACTGAACCTATCCTGCTGGAACACTGTGTGTGTGTGTGTGTGTGTGTGTGTGTGTGTGTGTGTGTGTGTGTGTGTGTGTGTGTGTGTGTGTGTGTGTGTGGTTGGTTGGTTGGTTTATTACTCTTTTCTCCTTTTGGCAGCCCTGTTTGATTTACCTTGTGTAAATGTGTGATGTGTGCAATTCAGGTGTTCTGTTTTGTTCTGGTGTGCATAATGGAAAAGGTCTGGCTCTTGCGTCTATCAACCGACGAACATTGTGCTGCATCAGTAATTCAACTTTTCTGGCTTTAAACCCAACAGTCCTTACTTTATTGTTGGAGATGTTTTGGAGCAGTCTCCATGGCAGCAGAATGCACCATTTCATCTGAGCATGCACCATTTCAATTACCCATCTCCACTGAGGCATCTCATTCCTTAGAGGAATCAACGAGGCTGCCATTTAGAATCTCACAGGACAAACACATATGCATATACACACCAGGACTGCCTTGCCTAAGCAACTCTGCAGGGTAACACACATTACATGACACAAAGCTCCCACACAACAGAGGTCAAACATGCATCTTAATAGGCCTGAGGGGGAACGGGTTTCTGCTGAGGCCAGAGCTCCAGCTCCACCTCCCACAGGCTGCTGTTACAGCAACACACACAACATTTCTGCACCAGAACCAGCTACTAAAGCCCATACAGCACACAAAGATGTCAGCTAAAACAAAAACTGTCAATTGTGTGATCAAAGAAAGAAAATTGAAGGAAAAAAGGCTATATGCCTCTTTCATTGCAGAGGTCATGTTCTAAGTTCCCACAAACTAGAGATGCTACAGAAACACACGTTCAGGTCTGCTCTTATTTCACAGTTATCAAGATGAAAACTGATCATTATTAATGCATTCTTTCCTTTTATTGATCAATTAGGACTTAGGACAATTACATTGAACCACCTTACAGACAAAACCTTCTACCTCCTGTAAAACAAAAAAATACTTTTCACTCTTTTTGCATCAAATGAATTATTTAAATAGGATGATTTTCAAAACCCAAACATACTACATTAAAAATAATCAAAGGAAATCGAACTTTAGTCAGCAGATTCATTTTCCCTTTTTGTTGTTACACTGCACTTTTGACGTTTGGGAGTAAAAAAAAAAATGAACAAATGCAGAAGTTTAGTAACCTGCTTTACCAATAGTTTTCCAAAACACAGCAGGCCCATGTATTAGCACTTTCTGATGCAATGAGATGTATGACCAATATGGAATCTAGGCCTATTTAACAAATCATGGGGATTAGTATTGTAATGTTATTTTACAGTCCTTTTCCAACACAGAATCTCAAAGTGTAGGCCTACATAAAGCACGTATTACAATCTGCAGTAGGGAAGATATACATAAACAAAAAATAACATCCCTATCTATAGGGCTGTATGAGATGTAAAGATGATCTATTCATCTAGGCTATACAGATATCAAATCATTGTTTCAGTGTCACCATTTATGTATTATTTATTTATTTATTTTCAGATTTCCAGAACATTGGGTAGCATTGGTAAGCTACAGTTTTGTGTTAGGAACATCTTGGTGACACAGAACATTTAAACTTACCGGATATTGGCTACTTGAACGCATGTCGATTTTTTGTAATATAAGATACTGTAATATAAGATAACTGTTGACCAGCCACAGCCAATTAGGCCTACCACACAACCATAAAAAATCAAACATCGTAGACTACTCGATTCTTACCCAGGAGAAGCAATTTAACTTCTCTCGATGCCTTGTCTCCGGCGTCCCGTAAATTTTTGTCAATCATTTTACTCCTCTCCTGTGCCACCTTGTCCTGCACCGTCAAGGTACACCCCATCCTCAATTGGTTTCTAGGGTTGCAGGATTTATGAAGTTTGGAGGTAACTTCGACAATCGTGCTAGCAATTGGACCTTCTTAAGTAGCCTACTGTACACCGGTGTTCAAATGCGTTCTTTATGGAAGCCAGAACAGTAATGTCATCTGTCTCTGATGTAGCCTAGATAGAACACTAACGCGAGTTTCAATCATAATTTCAAAACATGAACGGTCCCTTATAGCCAAGCCACAATATCGACTGCACCACGCAAATACAACCTCCTCCACCTATACCGCCAAACCCCGCGTCGGATCTAGGATATAAGGATGGCACTAACCAGCAATTAGACCGTTGCCCCTGGGACATCGTGCGTTGGTCATAAGTTGCTTTCACCTGCCTGGCAGGTCTACAAACAAACTCAAATTTTGGTGACACTTTACAAATTGCACACAAGAAAGTCAACACAATACTATGTGATAATTTCTGCCAGGGTGTTGGGGGATGGGGGTATCAATTCAATCAACAGCCTAATAAAGTAAACAATAAAAATGAAGGAAAATAGCAATAATAAACAATAATGCCCATTCAATCAATAATATAATATCAATAACAATAGCATGGTAAGACTACATTAAGGAGAATATCAATAAAAACAACAATGTCAATCAAATGATGAAATTTGATTCTAATGAAAATAAACAATACTACACAAACCATAACGCATAAGAAACGCTTAGCCTACATGTTGAACAGATATGCCTTTAGACACCGTGGTAAAGTTGGTTTTATATTGGACATTCGACACATTCGAAAAATCTATATAGCACTGACTACGAGGGTCGAGTTTGTGTCAAACCAACTTTAATATGTTTAAACAAGGCCTGCCTATATTACACAAAGCTTCTTTTGTCAAAAAACCCATGTTTTGATTTTATGAATTTTTTATGCTGATAAAAGATTTCATTATGGCTTCACCTTTTGACTTACCCATACTAAAACACATCTCCTGAACTCAGATTACTGCCCTTTCTAGTACACAAAGCTTCTTTTCCCCTAAAACCTAGTCTTTGATTTTATAAACATTTTTAATGTTAAATATTTCAAATCTATTATGCGGCTTGCCCTTTTGACCTACCCATGTCAAAACACATCTGGTGAACTCGTATTACTACTCTATATAGTACACAAAGCTTCTTTTTACCAAAAACTCATTCTTTGATTTTATAAATATTTTTTAATGTAAAAAATGCTTTAAATGCTTTAAATTTAAATTTAAAATTATATGCATGCAGCCCCTTCCACTCTGAAATCACTTGATGCCGTTTACCACAGTTCACTACGTTTTATAACTGGAGATGGGTTTAAAACTCATCACTGTAAATTATACCAACATGTAGGATGGTCTTCCCTCTATGATAGGAGGGAAAGGCACTGCCTCCTTTTTGTTTATAAGGCATTACTGGGAAAGTTACCTTTTTACCTTCTCTTCTGAACATAAAATCAATCTGCCACAATACACGCTCACAGGGTTTTGTATCTCTTCAAACTCCTCAAATTAAATCTGAATTTGGTAAATTAGCTTTTACATTTTTTGCATCTAATAAATGGACCAAATTGCAAGAGTTATTGAAATTAGATAGGTTTTTGTCACTAGACCAATTAAAGGGTATGATTGATGATATGGCTGTTGCACAATGTTCTTTTGCACAATGTTCTTTGACTGATATTTTTCTAGACCTTTTATATCATTATTATTATTTATACATTCCCCTTCTTTTCTTTCTATTTATTATTATTATTTGTATTTGATTTTTGTTATTATTATTAATATTATTATTATTTGCCTTTTGTATCTTTTATTGCTCTTGTTTTGTTGTTTTGATTATTGTTGTTGTTTTGTAACTCAGGGCATTGCTGTAAAAGAGCTTGATGCTCAGTCAATTTCTCCCTGAATAAAAAACGGTTGATGATGATGATGATGATGAAATCTATTATGCGGCTTGACCTTTTGACCTACCCATGTCAAAATACATCTGCTGCACTCAGCTAACTGCCCTACATAGTGCACAAAGCTTCTTTCTTTCAAAAACTCACTCTTTGATTTTATATAAATTTTTTACTATTAAAAAATGCTATAAATCTATTATGCGGATTGACCTTTTGACCTACCCATGTAAAACACATCTGCTGCACTCAGCTAACTGCCCTACATAGTACACAAAGCTTCTTTTTTCCAAAAACTCAACTTTGATTTTATAGAATTTTTTTATTATCAAAAAATGCTTTAAATCTATTATGTGCCTTCACCTTTTGACCTACCCATGTCAAAACACATCTGCTGCACTCAGCTAACTGCCCTACATAGCACACAAAGCTTATTTTTTCCAAAAACTCACTCTTTGATTTTATATAAATTTTGTACTATTACAAAAATGCTATAAATCTATTATGCGGCTTTACCTTTTGACCTACACATGTCAAAACACATCTTCTGCACTCAGCTAACTGCCGTACATAGTACACAAAGCTTCTTTTTTCCAATAACCCACTCTTGGGTCATTCCATGTGAAAACAGACAATATCGGGGTATCATGTACATGGTATCTTTCAGATTTCACTGAAAATATGCCTTATGTTACCAAACGAGGGAATCTGATGTTTCAGGTCAATATCTCAAACGGTTTGCCTGTGGTGTCCATTTGAATTTCGGGTGCCACTGCCCTAATTGACACATTGGAATTTGGCAGTTAGCTGAGTGCAGCAGATGTGTTTTGACATAGGTCGAGAAGGGAAGGCGCATAATAGATTTATAGCATTTTTAATAGTAAAAAGTTAATATAAAATCTAAAAGTGAGTTTTTGGAAAAAGGAAGCTTTGTGCACCATGTAGGGCAGTTAGCTGAGTGCAGCAGATGTGTTTTGACATGGGTAGGTCGAAAGATGTAGGTGCATAATAGATTTATGGCATTTTTGAATAGTAAAAAAATAATATAAAATCAAAGAGTGAGTTTTTTGAAAAAAGAAGCTTTGTGTACTATGTAGGGTAGTTAGATGAGTGCAGATGTGTTTTGACATGGGTAGTTCAAAAGGTGAATGCACAAAATAGATTTATAGCATTTTTTAATAGTAAAAAAATAATATAAAATCTAAAAGTGAGTTTTTGGAAAAAAGAAGCTTTGTGTACCATGTAAGGCAGTTAGCTGAGTGCAGCAGATGTGTTTTGACATGGGTAGGTCAAAAGGTCAAGCCGCATAATAGATTTATAGCATTTTTTAATAGTAAAAAATGTATATAAAATCAAAAAGTGAGTTTTTGAAAAAAAGAAGCTTTGTGTACTATGTAGGGCAGTTAGCTGAGTGCAGCAGATGTGTTTTGACATGGGTAGGTCAAAAGGTCAAGCCGCATAATAGATTTATAGCATTGTTTAATAGTAAAAAATGTATATACAGTAAAATCAAAGAGTGAGTTTTTTAAAAAAAAAGAAGCTTTGTGGACTATGTAGGGCAGTTAGCTGAGTGCAGCAGATGTGTTTTGACATGGGTAGGTCAAAACGTCAAGCCGCATAATAGATTTAAAGCATTTAAAGCATTTTTTTATATTAAAAATATTTATAAAATCAAAGAGTGGGTTTTTGGGAAAAATAAGCTTTGTGCACTATATAGAGCAGTAATCCGAGTTCACCAGATTTGTTTTGACATGGGTAGGTCGAAAGGGCAAGCCGCATAATAGATTTGAAACATTTAAAATTGTATAAAATCAAAGAGTAGGTTTTAGGGAAAAAGCTTTGTGTACTAGAAAGGGCAGTAAGCCGAGTTCAGGAGATGTGTTTTAGTATGGGTAAGTCAAAAGGTGAAGTCGCATAATAGATTGAAATCTTTTATTAGCATAAAAATTTCATAAAATCAAAACATGGGTTTTTTGACAAAAGAAGCTTTGTGTAATATAGGCAGGCCTTGTTTCTACATATTAAAGTTGGTTTGACACAAACTCGACCCTCGTAGTCAGTGCTAAATAGATTTTTCGAATGTGTCGAATATCCAACGTCCAATATAAAACCAACTTAGACCTTCTCTTGAAAGACCCAAAACTATCACAGGAACGGAGAGCACTGGACAACTCATTCCACTAACATGGAACCACTGAGGAGTTTTGAATTTGAATTTGATCAGAAAATAAAGTTCTGGTGAAAACTTAAAAGCTAGTAATTCTTGCAAATACCACCAAGAGCCTGACTGGCACTGTTAAAAGTTTGCTGGTGAAAGACATGGGGAAACATGGCACTTCAATGGCCAATATACAAACACACACAATTTGACAAGTACTGTAGGATCACTACCTCTGGACACATATGCACAACTGATCCTAGCACTTACCAGCCGTCTTGAACTGACACGTAACTGTTAAAAGCAGCACTTACTGATGCACTTATTCTTACTGTACTCTACCGTTTTTTTAAATTATCCTAAAATTGTTGAGAATTGCTTTTAAAACTTAAACTGTTTACCATGTTGTTAGTTGCTTTGGCTAAAAATGTGTCAGCCAAATGTAATGTAATGTAATATGGGTACCCACAATTGGGAAATGTTTCCAACCCTAGCATCATAATAGGTATTTACCTTGCGTTAACTTTGAAATCAGCAGTCCAACCTAACCAATAACATTGATCAGGGATTCCTATTGTTACTCTCAACTTCACCTAATCTTTACAAACTGGTTATAAATGGCATCAGAAGTCAGGAAGCAATGTTTACTTTTGCTGTATAAATGTACACATTGTTTTGACTGCAATTTTTTGATGTTGATGTTGCTGTCATTCATGCATTTATCTCCAGAAGGGTTGATTACTGCAATGGACTGTTCACAGGCCTTCCTATTAAACAGCTTCAGGTGATACAAAATGCAGCAGCTAGGATTCTAACAAAAACTTAAAGAACTGACCACATTACTCCAATTCTTAAGTCCTTTCACTGGCTTCCAGTAAGTCACAAAATTGACTTTAAAGCACTATTGCTTGTTTATAAATCAGTAAATGGAGCTGATCCTCTCTCGTCCTCTCAGGTCCCAGGTGAAAAACCTGCTAGTAAAACCTACTGGTGAAGCAGCTTTTGCTATGCGGCTCAGCTGTGTAACCAACTTTCGGATGACATCAAAAAGGCCCCAACTGTAGCCAGTTTTAAATCTAGACTTAAGATCAAACTGTTCTCAGATGCTTTCTGCTAACTGTGCCAAATTCTGAATCTGCCTTGATAATTATTCTACCTTGTCTTTTATTACTTTTTTACTACTTTTGCCTTTGTTTTTGCTTACTAATTATTCTTTATTTTTAAATGATTTTAACTTGTGTTTTATGTTTTCTTTTTATTATGATCTTTACCTTTGAACTATTCTTTGACTATATTGCCCTTCTATGCTTTTATTTATTAATAATTATTGTTTGGTTTTGTTTATGTAAAGCACATTGAATGACCTCTGTGTATGAAATGTGCTATATAAATAAACTTGACTTGACTTGTTACTGTTTACCATTTATTAATTATAATAATTATTAAATATTCATAATTATTTATTCATTTATTCATTATAATAATTATTTATTTAAATATTCATAATTATGAATTAATAATAATAATTATTATAATAATTAAATTCATTTATTTATGTATACTCTTGGTGGCTGCTGCTGTCATATTAACTGGCCTGTGTGACCACGTTCTGGACAGCGAGGCGGAGGGTTGCGGCCCTCACACACAAAACTTGCAAAGAGGTTGATCTCGTTCTCGCTCGAAACCATGCCACAGATACCCTTAGCAGTCATGCCTCTCCATGTATCTGACCACTACTTCATCTGGTTCAATATGTGTATCTATGGTCTAATTCCACCGCAACCTCCAAAACCTGTCTCCAACCCACTTCTCCTGTTGCCTCCGCTCTACCTCCACCTAGCACATCCTCCTCTCTAGAGATGACTGATTCCACAGAGTCACTCTGCTCCACACTCACTGAGCTCATCTCTGGATCCCCTCAGACCTGCTTGACTGAACCATCCTCACCCTTGGTTGAATACCAGAGCTGCAGAGAATAAAAGTCTCAAATCCAAAGACTGTTTTTTACAATGATGAGATCAACAGTGTCACTGACACCCAGTTAATGTTTCTCCACCTTCAAAACACTACTCATGGCTTCCGGTTTGGGACATGTAGGAACAAGACGTGCGAATGAGAGTCTCCTGAGAACTTTGTCATAACTATTCACTTAAAAGACTCGTTTCATTGGTTTATTTTGACATTTGCCACTATTTTTGTTGTTGCTGGAACATGCCAAAGGAAGATACTGAGCCGAAAAAGCCCAACCTAAGACCAAGTGGCAAGATAGCTAACATGGCGACTGCTGCTAAGGCTAATGACCTGGCTACGATGTTGGCGACAGAAATGGAAAAACAACGCGAACATCTGAAAGAGGATATGGCAGGTTTGATTAAAACGTCTCTGGCGCCTATCCAAGCATCCATAGCGAACTTCCACGAAATGGTGAATACATTGGGAAGGAGAGTCACCGCGGTGGAGACTTCAACAGGCGAAAACTTTGACGCCCTGTTCAAGGCAGAGAAAGTCATCACGGAATTGCAAGCTCTAAATGCTATGCTGGTTGATCGCGTTGATGACCTTGAAAACCGGTCTAGAAGGGTAAATCTTCGTATTATAAGTGTGCCAGAGGATAGTGAAACAGGGGACGACATGGCTACTTTTGTATCCACACTTTTGAAAGACACCATGGAGAACCTATTCTCTACACCGCCTGAACTGGACCGCGCGCATCGGGCTCTGATTAAGAAACCTAAAAAGGGTCAGTCACCCAGACCTATAATCGTAGCCTTCCACAGATATCAAGACCGAGAGCGAGTTCTGCGTTGGTCAAGGCAGAAAGACGCAATATACGAGGGTAATACACTGAGGTTTTACCCTGACCTTAGCTATAATCTCTCCAAGAAGCGTGCAGCCTTCAAGAACGTCAAAGCGGCTCTCTATCGGAAGGGAGTTCAATTCAGGCTACTCTACCCTGCGCGTTTACGCGTGACCCATGGAGGGGAAACTTTTATGTTTGAAACACCAGCGGATGCCGAGACCTTCTACTCCCAAAAAGTTGAGAGAGACCTCAACACCTCGGCCTCTATCGAACAGGAGGACTAACGCAACATCCATTCACCAACACCGGGTAAAGTAAGCTAATGGCTACATCTGAGACGAACTAGCACTAAGTCGCCTACTGCGGGGCTAGGCTCCACTTATGGTATGCCGTGGACTGTTAAGGCATGTTTCAGTTTGTTATTTTTATTTTATTATTATGTATTCTTAGTTTTGTTCTTGTTCATAAGTACTTTGAGTTTTCTTCACTATTATGTTGACTCAGGGGCTCTCTAGAGAGTAAGTTTTTTGATAACGTGTTTAGAAAAGGGACGAATCCTGCGTGCTGCTAATTTAGCAGAGATAGGAGGGGTTGGGTTTATTGGGGATAATGGGGTAGGCTGGACTTTACATTCTAGTTCTGTTTGTCATTGTCAACTTGTTGGATTTCACTGTGTATTATTACTGACTTTAATGGTGTTAGATCAAGGCATGACACACGTTTTGTATGTAAAAGGTGGAATGATCACTAGCAAATCTGTAGGACTTATGTGTGGCTATGGCTGATAGGGTAAATGTTGGCGGGTCAACCGTCAGGTTTACATCGTGGAACGTTAAAGGTCTTAATGGCCCTGTTAAAAGAGGTAAAATACTCTCTCACATAAAAAATCTGAAAACTGATATTGCATTTCTCCAAGAAACGCACTTACGTAATGCAGATCAACTACGCTTAAAGAGACATTGGGTGGGGCAAATATTTCATTCTAGCTTTAACACCAAAGCAAGAGGTACAGCAATAATAATACATAAAAGAATTCAGTTCACTTCATCTATCTATATATCTGATCCACAAGGCCGTTATGTTATAGTATCTGGGCAACTCTTTCATATACCTGTATTACTGGTGAATATATATGCTCCTAATTGGGATGATGCTAGATTTGTGCAAATGGTTGTTTGTCAGCTACCAGACCTTAACACCCAGCTGTTGATTTTAGGGGGAGATTTTAACTGTGTTATGGATCCAAACTTGGACAGGTCCAAACCTAAAGTGCAAACTCTCTCTAAAATGGCTTGTACATTTTCAGAAATTTTCAGCCATGCAGGATGTGTGGATCCTTGGCGCTATTTTAATCCTCAGAGTAAAACGTTTTCATTTTTTTCTAACGTGCATCACACATATTCCAGAATAGATTATTTTTACATAGATAAGAAACTTTTGAATTCAGTGGAGAAGGTTGAGTATTCCACTATTGTAGAATCAGATCATGCCCCCATACTAATGGATCTTCATTTTCAACAAAACTACAGTAGTCGTCCACAGTGGCGATTTAACACCACATTACTGTCAGATAACACATTCTGCACTTCAATAGGTATAGCCATCAATACTTTTTTGGAAACTAACAAAATGGATTCTGTATCCCCATCATTGCTATGGGAGACACTTAAAGCCTATCTTAGGGGAGAAATAATAGCTTATTCTTCTCATCGTAATAGGGAAAGAAAGAAACAAAAACAGCAGCTAATGGATGCCATATCTGATTTAGATAGTAAATATTCTTCCTCTCCAAGTCCATCTCTTTATAAAGAGAGAATATCATTACAAACTCAGTTTAACTTAATTTCTACCTCTGAAACGGAACGACTTATTATGAGATCGCGTGGATTGCATTATGAACATGGAGAAAAATCAGGGCGTCTTTTGGCACATCAACTTAAATCTAGGTCAGCAGCACAGATTATATCGAAAATTGAAGATGCAACCGGTGGAATCACAACAGACCCCCTAAAAATAAATGCTACTTTTAAGGACTTATATTTATATAACTCACAATCACTGAAAGATACATCACTGTTTCAGACTTTTTTTAAAACCTTTAAAGTCCCCACACTATCTGCTAATCACAAGGAGTATCTAGATCAACCGATGGCACTTGAGGAGGTTAGATCTGCCATCTCAGCCATGCAAAATGAAAAATCCCCAGGGCCAGATGGCTTTCCAATTGATTTCTATAAGAAATTCTCTGATCAGCTAACCCCCCTACTATTAGATATGTTTATTGATGCATTGTCACAGGGCAAATTGCCTGACTCCCTTAATGAAGCATCCATAACTCTTCTGTTAAAGCCGGGTAGGGATGCTTCAAAATGTGGATCATACCGACCAGTATCACTTTTAAACACTGATATTAAAATACTGTCCAAATTATTGGCTACACGTTTGGAAACACCATTACCACATATAATATCAACTGACCAAACAGGTTTCATCAAAGGGCGGCATTTATTTTCCAACATTAGATGGCTTATGAATGTGTTGTATAGTCCCTCATCTGATGATTCCCAGAAGTTGTGGTTTCATTAGATGGAGAAGGCTTTTCGCTTGAATGGGATTTTCTTTTTTTTTTGTTTTAAAGAAATTTGGTTTTGGGAAAACATTTACCAACTGGATCCAACTGCTCTATTCCTCCCCTAAAGCCTCAGTTATTACAAATCAAAAGTAAGCCCCAATGTTTCTCTCTGTCTAGAGGTACCAGACAGGGTTGTCCATTGAGCCCTTTATTATTCACATTAGCAATAGAACCATTAGCCCTGGTCCTCAAATCAACACCCTCAATACGTGGTACAAGTAGATGGGGACTGGAAATGAAGTTATCATTATATGCAGATGATATGTTGCTTTACATATCAGATCCAATGCAAAGTATCAATACAATTATTTCAGTGTTACATACTTTTGGTCAGATCTCAGGCTATAAACTTAACTTATCAAAAAGTGAATGTTTACCTATAAACAAATCAGCTATGCAAATCCCAGATCATGCTCTGCCATTTCATATTTCTAGATCAGGATTCAAATATTTGGGTATTAACATAACCCCTGCATTTAAAAACCTCTTTGATGGGAATTTTGCCCCACTCATGTCTAAACTTAAATCAGACTTACAAAAATGGGACATTTTGCATCTGACTTTAGCAGGCAGAGTGAATTGTGTTAAAATGAACGTTCTGCCAAGATTTTTTATTTCTGTTTCAATGTATTCCCATCTTCTTATCCAAATCATTTTTCTGTCAGCTTGACAAAATAATATCTAAATGTATATGGAGTGGTCAGAACCCTAGAATTAGTAAAGATTTCTTACAACGTCCAAGAGCTGGAGGCGGGTTGGCTCTGCCAAATTTTAGAAGCTACTACTGGGCAGCAAATGTCCACAAAATAGCGTACTGGATTCAATCTCCAGGTATAGACTGGTGTGAAATGGAGGGCATGTCATGCATATCATCATCTCTCCTTGCCCTGGTTTCGTCTAATCTTCCTATGAAGATATCACATTTTACATCCAACCCCTTGGTAATATCTACTCTCAAAATATGGTCTCAGTTTAGGAGGCAGAACAACCTGAGGGAAACTGTTCTGACTTATACTCCGCTGTGTAACAATCACAACTTCTTACCCGCCAAATGGGATCACACCTTTATAGCATGGTATAGAAAAGGGATCATGAGGTTTAGTGATCTATATGTGGATGGAACCTTCTCTAGTTTCAATGATTTACGTTCCAAATATGACCTCCAACAAAATGACCTATTTCGCTATTTTCAAACGCGTCAATTTGCTAAGAGCCATAGCCCGCAGTTTCCTAGCCTTCCTAATGAGTCACTTGTTGATTCAGTTTTGAAAGTTCCTTTTTGGTTGAGGGGTTTTACTGCACACTCTTACACAATGATCATGTCAATGGACAATGCCAAGCTGGTCAGGATCAAACTTAAATGGGAGAAAGAACTTGGCACTGAAATCTCTGAAGATACTTGGACTGAAGCTCTGAAAAGAGTGAACAATAGTACTTCTTGTGCAAGGCTTAGTCTAATCCAGTTTAAGGTGGTTCACCACTTGCATTGGAGTAGAGCGAAGATTTCTTCATTTTATCCAAATGTTGATAGTAGCTGTGTCAGGTGTCATGTTAATGTGGCAGATTTGACACACATGTTTTGGTCGTTCCATTTGCTAACAGGGTACTGGTCTGAAATATTTGATGTGCTGTCTAAAGTCCTTGGAGTCACTTTACAACCTTGTGCAATGATAGCATTATTTGGTGTAGTATATGAGGAAACGAGCATGACCAAGATACAACTCAACATCATAGCATTTGTTTCTTTGCTGGCACGAAGGCAAATTCTGCTTCATTGGAAATCTAATATACCACCCACAGCAGCACAATGGTTGAAAGATGTAATGCTATTCTTACATTTGGAGAAGATAAAATTTGCGATAAGATGCTCAGACAAATTTCAGTTAGTCTGGGAACCTCTTTTGACATACTTTGGTAATCTTCAAGAGCTTCCCAACACATTGATGGACTAAATACTGTAAGAGTTCAGAGATAAAGATTAAGGCATAATTTAATAAGTCATACAGAGCTTTGAAGTCATGTTGTCCCTCATTGAAACCCTATTCATGTATCTGTGTTTTAATTTTACTTAGGTGTGTCTATTCATAGACATTTGTAACTAAACATTTCCTTTTCCTTTATTATTTTCATTGTTGTTGTGTTGGTCCAGTCGGGGTGGGTGGGTGGATGGGTGGGGGGTGTTTTGTGTGTATAAAAAGGGAAAAAAAGAAGAAAAATCTTTTGTAACTTTGCTGATAAGTCATTGTAAATACTCATGGTTTTTCAATAAAAAAAATTATATAAAAAAAACAAAAAACACTACTCATCTCATCTCCTCATCTTCATCTCCTCCTGCTACACCCTTACAGCCGATACCATTGTCTCATCTTTCACTAAAAAGTATCCAACACCTGACATGTAGCCATCCTACTAATGCTTGTCTCAACCTCTTTAACCTGACTCCTTTTACAGTTAACCACTGCATTGAGAGTAGTATCCAAGCACCTGACATGTAGCCATCCTACTACATGCACGTTGGATCCCTTATCAGCTGCCTCTGATACAGTTCAACCACCACAAACACCACTATAGGCTCAGTGCTAGGGCCCCTTCTCTTTGTCATTTACACCACCTCCTTGGGTCTGATTATCAGCTCGCATGGCATTTCATATCACTGCTACAGAGATAATAATTAGCACCAGATGACCCCCCTTGATATCGGCATGAATCTCTGAATATCTCAATATGTATTTGAAAATGAGGTGCATTGCACAGTGTCCAATGTAAAATTTAGTAAGTCTTCCATTTGGTAAACTTGAATGAATGTTATAATAATGGCACTTCATGAAAATGTTTGGCCTAAGTGATAAGTGATTATTTTCCTTTTCCTTGGATGCTTCTTTGTTGAAGACCTGAGGTCACATATTAATCTCAAGTGTGTGCTTATGACTGAAACTGAAAGAAAGTGCATTACCCCTACTTGAGTTCGGGGCCACTGAGAGGTTATTACAAACATAAGGAACAGCTGTTTACTGAGGTGGTATGTCCCTACCATCACCACCACATTAAATACTTCAAAACAAAGAGACATTGTTATTACATTGTTAAAATACAAAATAAGAAGATGGTGTGTGGGAGACCTAAAAAAAAAATAGTTACTTGTTTTCTAAAATAACAATTGTCAACAAAAGAAAACATTTGGCACAGACAGGAAGTAGCACTATTGGGTGGAAGTGCAGCAGCCTGTTTACTGGAATGGGGGCATGAAGAACTCCCCTCTGAATGTGATTTATCCCACCTGGCACCCAGGCCGCATGCCTCACAGCCTAGTGTCTGTTCCCTTCTCAGAAACAGTCTGTCCCTGTAAACAAACCAGCAAGGACAGTTTAAAACAAGTAGATGGTCAAAGACTCGTGAGGTAAAATTCTTAACCGCCTCATGAGGCTTCATAAAACTTGCGGGAAACATTTTGGTAATGGATTTAACTTTCTATGCCTCGAAAACTCAGAAGAGGTTTGAACGAGTGGCTAAGTGGCTGAAAGGAAGCCAGCTATGATTGTGCTGTTAAAAAGCTACCTGACCATAAGCACCAGACACAAAGCAGACTTCTGTTTTCCATCATGCAAGTCTGACTTAGGCTACGCTGAACTATCAACAAGTAGCTCTCTGAAGTGTGCTACATTTTCTTTGTTTGAATCCAGTGCCAAAGCCTTATTTGGAACCAGGCGATGTAAGGTATGCCTACCCTTACAAATTATAGCAGCCGAAGTGAAAAGCAAGATAGGGATCAAAGCTGAAAATCAAAAGCTGCATTTCCCCCCCTTTTATTTACATGCCTATATTTGGGATCTTAACAGGAACATATTTTTTGGGGGAAACATTTGCAATTACATTAAAGAAAAAATAGATTTTTACTTTGTTAGAACAGTCCTTAAGCACACAGAAAGCGAACCATTGCCTAACAACAAAGATATGCTTTCTGTTGCCAAATTGATATGAGCATTTGGCTAACTGCAAGGTTGTCAACTCAGCTGGCTGGAGCGTCCAAGGACACGATGGAACTCGATGTTTTAACTCTGTTCTGGGTTATCAGAATGCTGCACATGCTTGGATTCCCAAGCAACGTTTACAGCTGTTTACTGGGAGAAAGATATGGCCACATGGTCTTTCAATGAAAACCTGGAACTTTTCTTTCGTTCAAATGTATAACTCCAGTTTTAAAAGGGCATTTTACGATCTTGTGCATAAAACAGCACATTTGTCACGCTCTCCGAGGTCCTGAAATTTAGTTTCGCTTAAAGCAACACCAAAGAACTTTTCCTCTGTCGCACGCACGCTATTTGTTTATCCAGCAACGGCTTTGCAAATAACGATGTCCATAGACAAGGTAGAATATGTTGCATGATTTTATGAAAGTACGATGTATTGCGACATCATGCAAGTCAAATTTGTTTCTTATGTCTCATTTAGGGTGACCACCTGCTAATAAGCCCAAGGGGGGACAAGGGGTATGTTTCTGAGGGACAATGTGGGACACTGCCTGGCGCGGCGTTGCCCCCACCTCATGGGCAGACTCACTGGTTTACCCATTTCTAGCACATACCATGGCTGTTTACTTATTTATTGCTACTTTTGCACTGAACAAGGAATGCACTTTATTTGTCATTGTCACAGGTACAACGAAATTAAGACATTCTATATTCTATTCTATGGTATATTAATAATGCCCTAATTCCCCTAAACATGTGTAGCATAATTGCTGATGTATGCTCATGAATAGGCCATGTGTATTTTGTTCTAAATAAAGATTCATAATACTTTGAACATTAAATGAATTGACAGATGTGCACTTCCACTTACGATTTACTTTAGCTATTTAATTTGATTTATTTTTCATTACAATTTATTAACTTTAAGTAAATTATATGGATGGATGGATGGATGGATGCTTTATTGATCCCCAAGGGGAAATTCAAGAAGTTTGTAAAGAAAATTGTAGTTGCTCAACACCACAGGAACAGTTAAAAAAAAAGCGCAGGGGAAAAAAACTGTTCAGTGTTCTGGGTAACGTTAACGTTCACTGTAAATAATGTTGTATGATAAAGCCACATTTAAGTTTGACTTCCTCCGCAATTACTTTGTTGTATGGAATAAAATAACCCTATATTTGTAAATAACAGACTTTATTTTGTTGCATATGTGCTTTGGGAATATTTCAGCCACCACTTGGTCTAACGTAGGCTATGCAGTGGATAGCTAACGTTAACGTTAGTGAAGCTAACGGTAACATTAACACTCTTTCAAATATGGCTAATGAAATCTCTGATAACAGATCAGTCCACAGCAATGAAATGTATGCTTTGTGTGGTAATGATAGGTAGATGTTTGGTCGCCTATTTGTAGGCTACTGCTAGGTCCATATTATTTCCAGTGAATACAAACATCATTCCAACACTGCTCAAGAAAATTAAATGTGTGCATCGGGTTGCGTATGTAACTCTTCTCGACTTATACTTTGTTAAATGTAACATTCCCACCATTTAAATGAGAAAACCATGTTAACAAATTACCTATGACAGACCTTACACCTAGGGAGAGGGGGGTGTAAGTTAAGTCATAACTTAGTGTTATGTTGAAACTATTTAGCGTGGTGCAACCCGATACATTTTAGTAGCTCGTAAACTTCAACGTAGTGCCAGTTTACGTTAGAACTAAGCTAAGATGGAACTTACGTTCAACTGGTGCAACCCGCTACAGGACATAGAGCGACCAACTTTTTTTTAAGCAAGCATTGGTTAATGCGTGACACAGTCTCAATTTGCGGGACGCATGAATTGGGCTTCAAACGCTGTGCGCGCACGCGCTACGCGGGACGGGTGGTCACCCTAGTCTCATTCCATCGAACTACAAACCCGCTACCCGATCTGGCAAACTTACATAGTGCTGTTACAGCCGATAGAGGGCCGCGAAGCGAATGCAGAAGTGCCGTTCACCCTGTTACGAGTTGATGAACACGGAAACAATTTTGGAAACATTATTTTAAGGTAGGCCTACAAAAAACTCTTTGGTGTTGCTTTAAAAGAAGAATCATCCAGACATGCGGTGGGGTTGTCCTTGCCCACACAGCAGACGGAATAGCCTATGAAATACATAATTAATAATTAGCCTACGTATAACTGAATTTGCTTGTCCTGATTCCCTGGATTTAGCAGAAAGTAAACAAATTACACTATAACTGAGAAAAAAGCATTCATTGGTCTGGTGAGAGATTTGTACACCCTCCCAAATCGACCGCATGCTCCACCCTAACATAGTGCTACATTCGTGAAACAGGCGGCCGCAGACTGCCGTTCACTGGACTCGTGTTAGACTTTCAGTAAGAAAGTTTTTCATGTGGATTACCGATCATGAGATGACTGGGCAGTTGCTAACGTGACACATTGGAAAACGGCGATTAGAAAAGGTAGGCGTATTTTAACATGATTATGACAGCTGTCAGTAATCTTTTATTTATTGAGTAGGCTATCATTTGTTGAAACATCTATTTTAACATTAGGCATACCTGAGTTGGAGCCTTGTACCGTCACTGGTTGGAAATACAACTTGAGTTAAGAGATGGGTCAGAGGGGAGGCTTCTAACCACCGATAAGGCTACATCTGTGGCTATGGAGGTAAGGTTCTGTTCTCTACTTCTGTTCCATGATGGAAAAAACTGCAGGTAGCCTACTCTTACTTACTTAATTTTCTGAATTTGTTTTAATTTAAGTTTAAAAAATGAAGGTTTTAACACATAATGTCTAAAGGGCATTCCGTCATGATCCCCATATTACACATTCATGCTACAAGCCTGGCTTAATGTGGTATTTCCCACATTGTTGTGGACCCTTAGTATCTGAGTGAGAACCTAGTCTGGTCTACTGTCCAGGAACCTGTGTTATGAATTCAGCATACACCACAAGTAGATGGCAGAGTGTGACCTTTCACAGATAATATTTTGTATTACCTGCATGAAGTCTGTCATTTGTGCATCTGAATAGATTGCACAAACCAGATTTTTCATTGTTATCTCACATACTTCCCATTTGGCAGTAGCCGTAGTATATACCCTGCACTGGATATAAATCAAATAGACTGGTCATTTGCTAATCCTTTTTTGAATACACTATATGTGTAGACAAAAGGGTTATGGTATGAAGCAGGGTAATATTAAAGGACCCCCTCCTCACACACACACACACACACACAGCTCCACTACAATTTGTGTAGGCCTATAATGAAATGAGTATTGTAGGATTACAAATGGAACAGGCAGTGACAATAGTGAAAAATGAAGACAGGTGCTCAATCAATTTGAACCGTTATCCAGTGAATAGCACTTTTTTGAGGCAGTATTAAGGATGAATGAATGAAAACTTTATTGAACAACAATCAACAAGAAGTGTTCAAAAGGATAAAAAAAAAAACACAATAAAGCCCAAAGGCTTTATCCTTAAAATGGAAGGGGACTAACAACACATGGACTAAAACATTGAGGACAAAGGGGAAAAGGGTCAACTAATAATCAAGACAAACAAGTCAAAAACACAATAGGAAAAAAAAACTAAAGAAATACAAAAAAACAAGAGCTAAGTTCCCAGACAGACACGCAGACACACAAACAGACGGTACAATATTCCTACTTCAAGGATCTTTAGATTTTGTTTATGAGTTTGATAACCTTTTTTTTTGAAGATTGAAAATTAATGTAGGAGAACAGTTTAAGGTTGGAAGGTAAGCCATTCCACAAGACAGCTGCCGAGTATAGGAAAGAGTACTTTCCCCATCCAGCTCAACGGCAGAGCCTGTTATCTGTGGAACTCCCCCTGGTGGAGTAGTTGTGCGTGTCACTAATTTTAGAAAAGTAATTACATAGATACTTGGGTGCCAGGTTATTTCTTATCAAACTAAACACAGTTTAAGTTGGGAAACTCTCCTCAACTCTGAGCCATGTGGAGGAATGGTCAGGAAGAAGATGAGTTCTAGGATGTAGTTTAAGGATCACTCTGATCCATTTATTTTGACAGATCTGCAGCTTGTCTATAGGCCTTCAGTAGTGGCAGTGTGCCAAGATGTACAGACATAGTCAAGACATTGACCAAGAGTCATGGCATTGAACAAGAGCATCGGCCAGGGTTTTCAAGGTGTTACTATCTAAGAGGCTGGAAATTCTTGCCAGGAACTTAGTCCTTGGACTTACTTTTCAGATAACTCTTTGAGCCATACCCACACCTACGACTACCCTAAACCCCAAAGACTTTTTCAGTTTATCTCTGGACCCAGAAAGAATCAACTCTGTTTTGCCAAGGTGGAGAGACAGCTTGGTATCTGTTAACCAAGCACTGAGGTTAAGGAGTTCTAAACTAAGCAGCCTTTCCACCTCTGATTTCTCTTTATGAGAGACTAGAATAGCTGAGTAATCTGCAAATAAAAACAAATTAAAACAAAAGCATATCATTAACATATACAGTACCCTCCGGAATTATTGGCACCTTTGGTAAAGTTGACTAAAAACAGGTATAAAAAATAATCTGTTGGTGATTTATTGTAATCTCACAATGAAAACAATGAGGAAAAATCCACCCTTGAAGGGAAGCAAATTTATTCTGAGAAAAAGGAAAATCTCTCATTTAGAAATAAATATTTTAACAAAAAATACATTGCTCACAAATATTGACAAAAAAAATCTATACAAAACCTAAGCATTTTCCTATCTAATTTCAATTTATTTAAGTTAATCAGAGTGTGTTTGAACTTTCAGAAGTAGTTCATGGCTTTCTTTTTCACTAAGGTATGAAAATAAAGTGGCACAGAGGCTAAATCCTCTAGTCATTTTTCATCATAGGAAAGACAAGAGAATACATTAAATCTAAATAAAAACAAAGAGTGTTGACATTTGTAAGTCAGGGGATGTCTATAAAAACTAGGTACTTTGTTGAAAATGTCTATATTTACAGTTAAAACAATTATTAAAAAGTTCTAATCATCTGGAAATGTTTGACAAAGACCCATGGTTATCTTGCCCCCACGCACATTATGGAGGATTGTAAGATAGGCAAACAATTTCATAAAAACCACTGTTTGAATATTACAGAAAAACCTAATTATGGTGCATGGTATCATGAAAACCTGAACATTTTCAAAGGAAATCTGTCAATCTCTGCCAAGACATTAAAAGTTGGTCATGATTGGATCATTCATCAGGTCAATGAACCAAAGCAAACGTCCAGATCAAAACAAATAGGGTTTACTGAACACAAAATCTATTGCCATCTCAGTCCCCTGATCTAAACTCCATAGAAAAACAGTGGGGTGAGTCAAAGAGGAGAATGCACAAGTGTGGACCTAGAAATCTGGACGATCTGGGGAGATTTGGTAAAGACGAACGGCCTTAAATCCCTTGCTTTGTATTCTCCAACTTTATGGGGTGTCATAGGAGAATATTACAAGCTGTTTTATTGGCAAAGGGAGGCTTAAGAAGCTATTACAAGCAGGGGTGCCAATAATTGTGAGCGACGTGATTTTGTTCATAATATTTATTTCTTTATGAGATTTTCCTTTTTCTCAGAATAAATTTGCGAGGTTGGATTTTTCCTATTTTTTTCATTATGAGATTACAATAAATCACCAGCAGATTATGTACTGTGATACAGGTTTTTAGTCAACTTTAGCAGAGGTGCCAATAATTCTGGAGGGTACTGGAGCAAAAAAAAGAGAAGACCTAAAATATTCCCCTGGGAAACTCCACAAGTTAATTTAAGTGTTGAGGACAAGGTCCCTTCCACATCCACCACCTGTTCTCTGCCAACCAGGTATGACCTCACCCACTAAAGAGATGTATGAGAAAAACCCAGAGCTTTGAGTTTGAACAAAAGGATATCATACTGAATTGTATCAAAGGCCTTTTGAAGGTCTAATTAACACCATGCCACAAAAGTTCCCCTTTTCCACCTCTTTCCTAATAAAGTCTGTAAGATAAAGCAGACAGGTATAAGTGGAATGGGCTTTTCTAAAGCCCGATTGGAACACTGGATAGATACAGGGCAGACATTTCCAGGATCAGATTTGGGCCCCTTTTTAAATAAAGGTATCACCCTTGCCACCTTAAATGTGTTGGGGGAATGGTTATTTTCAATGGATAAATGAATAAGATAGTTTATGACAAATGATGAACGCCCCATGAAGAGATTGGATACTATTTCCACATGTTCTCTTGTGTCCTGTAAGCTCACTGCATGACTCATCACACATGGTCATGATAAATACACATTTTCTTTTGATATGGTTTATTTAAGTTTGACTGTGGGTAAATTAGTAGTTTAAGTTGGACTCACACATTTTCACTAGATTTAAATGATGCTGCTATTAAATGTTTAGACACAAATGTGATCCCATGTTACAGTTTATGTAGAACAGTATTTAAGCTAATCAGTGGTTGGATATTCAAAACAGTTTCTGTTGAACTGTTTTATTAGAGGTGTAAAGGGCATAACATATAATTTGTCTTACGTGTATTTTCTAGCAAACCCAATCAAGCTGAAAGATCCCCTTTGTTCTAAGGGGTTCAAAGATCAGTCCTCACCCTGGGCAGATGAAATGGGGACCTTCAACTTCACTCCTACAGAATCCCTGAATGCAAATGGAAAGGATTTGCCTTTAGTGAGCCTGGACAACATTGTGGAGGTGGTCTTCATAATTCTAGGACTTGGTTCTTTGAGCTTGATTACAATTATTGGTAATATCTTGGTCATTGTCTCTATAAAAGTAAACAGGAATCTCCAAACAGTTAACAATTATTTCCTGTTTAGCCTGGCCTGTGCAGATCTGATAATTGGCCTGTTCTCCATGAACCTCTACACAGTCTACATAGTGGTTGGCTATTGGCCTCTTGGCCCCGTTAATTTGTGACCTGTGGTTGGCCCTTGACTATGTTATGAGCAATGCATCAGTAATGAACCTGCTAATAATAAGCTTTGATCGCTATTTCTGTGTAACCAAACCACTCAGTTACCCGGTCAACAGAACCACGAAAATGGCAGGCATGATGATAGCAGCAGCGTGGGTGCTCTCGTTCATATTATGGGCGCCGGCCATTCTTTTCTGGCAGTTCATTGTGGGTGAGCGGACAGTTCCAGAACAGGAGTGCTACATTCAGTTTTTCTCCAATGCAGTGGTGACCTTTGGCACGGCCATTGCTGCATTCTACGTGCCGGTAATTACCATGATCGTGCTGTACTGGCAGATCTCCAAGGCCAGCAAGAGTCGTGTGAGGAGGGAGAGCAGGAGGGTGTCCAGTGAAAGTCAGGACAATCATCAGGGCGGCCTCACCCCAGGAGCCAATCAGTGCAGGGGGAAAGGAAGCAAGGGTGGGAACAAGGCCGACAAAGGGCCACCGCTGCCTCCATTAGACGCTGGCGCTGAGGATGCCACCACCGGAGAGGACCAGGAGACAGAGAACGAGTCCACATCAGGCAGTGTCCTTGTTTCGTCCAATCACAAAGAGGAGGAGGCTGATGCTGTGGGGAAGACGGTGGTTGGCCAAACCACACTGTCGCCACAGTTAAAGCCAAATTCGAACAGAACCAGAGCCAACTGGTCCAAACTCACCTGTATCTGGTCACCATCCCTACCTACTGACATGAAGGTGGAGACATTCCCTGAAGGGTCAAGTTCGGTTTCTCAGAGGATCCTAAAATCGACCCTTCGGCCACCCAAAAGGAGAAAGCGAGGAGGTGTACCGTCCCGTGAGAGGAAAGTCACACGGACCATCATGGCTATTCTGGTGGCCTTTGTGGTTACTTGGACTCCGTACAATGTGATGGTCCTCATCAACACGTTCTGCAGCACCTGCATCCCAGCCTCCATGTGGACCTTTGGCTACTGGCTCTGCTACATTAACAGCACGGTCAACCCAGCCTGCTATGCTCTGTGCAACATAACATTCAAAAACACCTTCAAACAACTCTTGCTGTGCCGATACAAAAATATCCGCTCATCTAAATGAAGAAAGATGCTAAAATGAGGGAAGGTTAATATGGAATTGATTAGAGGTTAAAAAAAGGAATCTTTAAAGTTGCCATCAGCGATTTCGCAGGAGATGCCATTTGTTTGTGTTTATATTTTAATGTATTAGCAGACACTTTTGTCCAAAACAGCGTTATATTTGAACCAAGGACCAAACGAAACACGCCAGAAAGGTACAGTAGCTCTACCTTCAGAATTCCAGAGAAATTCCACGCAAAGTTTCGTTTTGGTAGGTGGACAGGGTTAACCTGACTCTCGCCAGATGAATTTCGTTCCGCCTAGCTCCGCCTAGCTCCACTCACAGGATGAGAATGAAATTCATCTGGCGAGAGTCAGGTTAGGACAGGGTGCCCCTACTTTCTTTGTTTCCAATTTTCAGAGCCTGGGCTGCCTACAGAGAGCTGTTTTATTTACAGTGTAATCACAGAATGGGCGTGGGCCGGAAATCGTGTAAAATCGCTACACCTTTAATCTCAGACACCCTAGAGCCAGTACTGATCAGATATAAGATCTGTGTGAGTTGTATATCATTAGGTATAATGTAATAACTGTAAACATGCTATATACACAAAAGGCATTTAAGTGACCTTATAATTTAAATCCATCTTGGCATCCACCACTGTCTTACAGTGTAATATCCTGTGATAAAGTTCAATTTGTTTTAAGGCTTAACATTACATGTTGCCCCAAAATGGTCAATCACATTCACTTTTTGCATACACACATTTATTATGATTGAGTAACTATTTAAACATAAAACATGTAACCTATACTTTGAATGTTACTCTTTTCAGTCAAGGGCTGTCACTGAAGGGTTTTTTTTCTGATCTGTACAGCAGTTGGATGCCAAGTGCATGGTCTGCCATTATTTACAACATGACATGCTCAAGGTTACATTTCTCTATTGTAAAATAGATCCTTAAACTCCAGGAATGTGAGGTCTCAAAATGTGGTTTGATGTGGTCTGTTGAACATGTGTATGTTTAAAGAGCAATTGTATTAATATACTACCTTCATGTATTATGTGTATATATTGCTTACACCATAAATCGTTAAGTCCTTTCAAGCTTGAGTATCCTGCTTTGACTGTAAAATATAAATGTTACTCCTAATACTGTTAACACTGGTAATTATTGTTTCAGTATGTCTCCCTGTCATTTGATAATGCATCAAGTTTAAAGTCCATAAGAGAGAAAACTCTCAGAAGGTGTTGGTCAGACTATCAAACCTGAAATGTTCAAATCTGTCAGCCTGCGATGATAGAGCAGTCTCATAGCCTCCATTACAATGGCAAATGATGATTGCTCTACACATTTCCCAAAATAATTCATCTACTCCCAGCAGAAATAAATGTCAGATTTCACCAGCTAATAAATGATAGTGTGTGTAGCCTATCAACATGAAATGTGGGATTTCATTTCCAATGGTGCCCAGGGTCAGCATGGGGTTTTGGTACCTATACTCACTGGTCAGGTGGCATTCGCAGCTGAGGCTCATGTTTTGCCAAAAACGGATTTTCATAATTCTGTTTTCTGGCCTAAAGTATTTAGCATAGCATTGCCTGTTAAAAAATTGGTAATCTGCCATGCTCACTAAATTTACATTTCTTCATGGTCCTATTTATATTTCCATCTGCATCTCCAGAAGGGATTGTGTTAACATCGTACAGTAGAGCCAACATCCTTTGCCCCCTCACATATAATACAACTAGAGCAGCAGGGGGTGCTATAACTTCGAAATCAGTACTTCACAACCTACCATCTACCACTCAATAAATGGTCTATCACAATATGAGTATTTGCATATTCCAATATTTCCGTATTCAGCATCCTAAAGTGGGATTATTATGGTTTTGGCGCATGAAGTTAACATTTTAAGTGACAATGCTGCAGACCACCATAATGGTGCTCATCATAATCAGTATACACAACATGTTTTTAACTTACAACTCAGTGAATAACATGGGATGAGGGGCAGCCGTGGCCCACTGGTTAGCACTCTGGACTTGTAACCGGAGAGTTGCCGGTTCGAGCCCCGACCAGTGGGCCGCGGCTGAAGTGCCCTTGAGCAAGGCACCTAACCCCTCACTGCTCCCTGAGCGCCGCCATTGTAGCAGGCAGCTCACTGCGCTGGGATTAGTGTGTGCTTCACCACACTGTGTGCTGTTTGTGTTTCACTAATTCATCGATTGGGTTAAATGCAGAGACCAAATTTCCCTCACGGGATCAAAAAAGTATATATACTTATATCGGTGTTCTTTAATACAATTGTGATGATCTTGTAATAAACTTGTGACAATCAAGTAGAGGTTTACCTTGATGTATTTCTTAAATTTGCTTCACTACTCAAGTTAAGAAAAGATAACTCCCATATTCATTTCTACCCAACAAAAATGCAAGCTACTCTATTTTGCATAGAAATAACTATCAAAACATATTAAAGTGGCCAACTTAATTTAAGAAATAATTTGACAATAGTGAAAAGTGATTCTTTTTAAAGTTTTCATTGTGTAAAATTCATGTAAGTTTCAAACATCATTAATAAAAAAGCAAAGGCCAATATATTTTACATGGTTTTGACTTCATGGAAATCTGAACAAAGCGTCATTTAAATCTACTCATCAAGTAATATCTCAAAACGAATCAAAACAAGAAAACATGGAAGTTTGAAGATGTAGAGAAGACGTGGATTTCTTTGAATAACGAAGACACACATTTTCTGTCAATCTTGGGAAATTATATAAAAACTTACAACCCTGCCCTTATCCTCAAGGCGACATGACAAACTAAGATGACAAAATGATCTAAAATAAGGAATGTTTAGTGATCTTAATCCTCATGATAGAGAACAGAAGTATTAACATCCTTTGTTGGGTGGATGTAGGTAAATGGTGCGAGGAGATAATTGGTTTCTGGTGGGTTAGCTAGTCTGACGCGTGGTACCATATGACTCTGAGCGGCAGTGAGAGAAGTCAATGAAGATCCCTTCCTGATCGGAGTCCAGGGAGTCGAGACCTTGGACGATGGTGGTCTCTGGGCTGGAGGAGCAGCTGGCGGGGGACGAGTGGGCTTTGGCCAGCTCGGGGTGACAGGGCTGACCGCCGGGCGGGTGCAGGGTCCCTGCACAATGTGGAGGAAAGATGGCGGACGAGAGCAGGCCGGGCTGGACCGAGGCCCCTCGCAAAGGGAGGTCATGTTCGAGGCAGAGTCTGGGGGTTGAGCCAGTGTCCACAGTAGTGCCAAGCATGGGGTAGCCTGGCTGTTCCAAGCAGGCCGAGACCTCGCAGGCGGAGTGACGGCGAATGCCCACGCTGCCCAGAGAGCCGACCTCTGAGTCGTACTCCGCCACTGGCGTCAGCATCGGAATGTTGTAGCTCTTAGATCGCACAACGGGGTTGGTGTGTGCGTCACCTGGCTTTGACCAAGCCCAGTGCAAATGCTTGTCTGTTTGGGTAAAGAAAAACAAAGGAAGAGGAACTCAAAATGGATAATATATCATGGTTAAGGTGGTTTATTGGTACACCTTGGTATGTATGTGATTTTGGTATGTGAATTTGGTACATCCCACACTGCCATACTTCAGACTGTAACCAAGGGGAATACTGGCCTTAACATGGACTGATTCTGCTGAGGACACTGGTGAGTAACTATAGGGAGAGCATCTTTGAGGCACCCTGTATGTTTACAAAAAGCAAGCAGATTTTACCTAGTGTGTAAGAGCATTCTGAGAGTGGGTTTTCGTGAGAGCGCAGTCCCTGAGTTCCCAGGTAGGGAGACACCACCCTCTGGATGAGCGCCTCCAGTCTGATGTACTCCTCACTCACGCCTCGGGACTCATGGACTCCCTGCGGGGGTGTGGAGGAGAGAGAGAGCGTGAAACACACACACAGAGACCTATTTCAACCAAATAAGGCCTTACTAGCCAATAATAACCAGGCAAATGGTTCCATCACCGCACAAATGAAGTGCATGGATAAACAGGGTGAAGTCAGTGCTGCAGTGTGTCGTCATGGCAGAGGAGAGTGATGTCGTTTGTATGGAATGTATTTTGTTGGAACGCTTTAGACAGAATTTGATTCTGAAATCTTCCATTTCCAAAAGACACATGCTAGCATGGTTTAATATCTGGGTGTACTTGGTTTCCTTATTTGTGTTCTCTTATTTTGCTGTCTAGGACTGTATTCACAGTCTTTTTTGCTTCGGAAGGTTCCTGTCAGAATGAAATGACCTGGAAATGTAGTGATAAGAGCAGTTTGGTTTCTCTGCACACTTAGGAGAGGTACTTCAGTGTGTCCTTTCAAATCTCCTTTAGCATAGGGTACACTGAAGTATCTTTCATGAATGGAAAGGTGATAGTGACACCCCACAATTCCTTGCACCAGGTAAAAACAACCAATCAACATGACACATGTCAATAACACCCATCCTCCTGTAATGATGTAGCCTTGTGTAAGTAGAGAGTGATTCTCCATGCTTGTCTTTATCAATTCATCTTCATATCTTTCCTTGACCTTATGATGTTTTCCATCAAAGTCAAGTGAAAGTGGATTGATAGTTAACTTGTTTGGTGAGCTGTGTGTTTACTTATGTCAGTTTGTCATGTGGGTTTTGTTTGCTTCCTGTGCTTGCCTTCCTGGTTGCTACGCTCCATGTGCTTTTGTGTTACTTCCTGGTCCCTTTATTCCAGTTGATTATGTCATAGGTTTCACCTGTCTCGTGTGCCTGATCATTGCTTTGTTACCTACTCACCTGTGCCTTGTTCGTCTAGTTCTGTGTTCTGTTAAGTCCTGTGTATTTAAACCCTTGGGTTTGTTCAGTGCCTTGCTTCCCCATTGTGTTTATGTCACTCTGCAGTTTTGCATCAAGTGCTAATGTTCCTGGTTCTTAAAGATGCTCTAAGCGATGTTAACATGGTTTCTAAGTGTTGGAGAAATATAAACTCTTTATATGTCTGCTAGCTTATAATGATAATTAAGAAAAGTTATTTGCACTGTTATAAAACACCTATAAGTAATATGTTTTAGTTATTGCACTGCCTTAAAAAAATTAAGTGTTTCACATTGATTTAGCTTAAGATTCACATGCATGCTGTATGTTTTAGCTGTTTGGGTTCACAGATATGAATCTTCTGTTTCTGTCTTGTTTCAGTTACAAATCTGATGTTCTGTATATTATTGTGTCTTAGTCTACAAGCATGAACCTTATGTTCTGTTTATAGTTCTGCTTTTATAATATCCAGACAAGCCGAGTTTCATAATTAAGGCTGGAAATCGACAGGAGGGGAACAGAAAGAAATTCACTTCCCAATCTCGGAAAGTGCTGACTGACCTGAGGGTCAAAATGTGTAAACGTAATGATGTATTAGGCCACTTACCAGTGGAGAAGGGATTATGATTTCGGCCATGTGTCACACCCTGATTCTGTCACTTCAACGTATATAAGGAAGCTGACATGCTGAACATGTCAGAGTTTGGGTACGAACCATTGTTTTGTATCATTCTCTCTCTTTGCATGTTTTTTGCCATGTTTGCAAATATAATACAATAGTATTGTTCTTTTGGATCACTGGGTCTTGCCTTCATTTGGCGTCAAAGCGTACAAAATGATCTAACACTAAGCTAAAACATGTTTTGTCACATACTGCAAACATCACCTCACCATCCGCTAGCTGCCTGTGCCTTGAATACACGGCAAAGAAACACAGTCTCTGTGGACAGTCCAGTCTTCAAAAACAGCAACAAAAACTTGGTCCAACCTGGACCATAAAAACATAACAAACTGTTCCAGCAAAGCACCGACCAGATGCGCATTTAGGAGAGTTTCAATTGCACAGGAGGGAGGGGGAGGGAGTAGTAAACTAGCTCTCTGTTTTGTTTGAACGTCAACAGAAGTGATGTTACCCAACATGGCTTAGAGTGCCTTAAATGAGTAAAGATCTCAGTTTGTGCCACTCATGTGTATTGTTGTGCCTGGGTTGCAACACGAGCAGATTTCCACACATATGAGAAATAAGTCATGAGAAATTAATGATGATCTCAAATCTTTTGGAAAGGGAAGTGAGATGTTCCTATACCTGCAGTATGAGGAGCATCTGAACGATGGAGGGAGGGACGCGTGCGCGGGGTCGACACAAGGCCTCCTCCAGTTTCATGTTGAGGGTGATGGTGTTCCGGAAATGCAATAGTGCCAGCTGTCTCACAGAGGGCTCCTTCCCCTGTTTACATTTAAATACAGTTAAGTTTACTAACCCACTGAACACTAATTGTCTTATTTCAATCCATAAATGGGCAGGCACGTATGTGTGTATCTCTGTATGGCTTTCATCCCATTTCATACCATATTAGACTTCTGTATCCATTTCCCATGTACATTCTTTTAATATTCAAATGTAAACAAATGTATTGTATTTAAGTTATAGGCTATCTTGCCGTGAAAGATGCCTGTATATAGCTCAGCAGAAGGCTAATAACAGCTTGAAAACTTTTTTGATTATTTACTTGGTTCAGTGAAATAAAAATCCATACTATACTCATGTATGTCATAACATATCTATATACATCCTTAACACTCCATGTGACTGACTGTGGGGAGAAGCTGTTTTCTCACCTGAACTGGGTGGAATATGGCTTGCAACATGGAGAGGACATCGCCAAAGAAGAAGTCCCATGTCTCAGCTAACGAGTCCAATAATTTCTGACCTGTGATGAGGAAAGACAAGGATTAGACGAGGTGATCAGAAAATGCAATGTAACAAGGAATTCGTGAAGAATGGCATGCATGCTAGGTGATTCCCCAATGTCTGCAGGAAAAAAACGTTTTGAATTACGTGGACTGAAAAGGATGAGTAAGAAATATGGACAGTGGGCTAGAGCAGACATCCTAGGAGAGGCACCAAATATCAACTTACTAAAACAAACATACCTTCATAGAAGCGGATTTTGTCACGTAAAATGACCATTCCTTTTGTCAGTAACTGCTTCTGAGAAAAAGATAAGGGCGGATTTTTAACATTTCACCATTTTTAATATTTTTCATACCTCATTGTTCATGACTTTAAGGATTCAAAAAGCATTATTGTATCATAGAACAACAGAAAGTTTGAGGCACATTGAGGCTTGAGTTTGAGGAATGTTAAAACAAAAAAAAGTCAATTTTCCAAAGATGCCACATCCCATGCAGTGTTTCCCAGATAATTGAATTCCATTTGTGGTGGTTGGTTTGCAGAATTAACTTCTACCACCTCAGAAGCATCTCACGGCTCCGGCCT
The DNA here is from genome assembly GCF_017589495.1 of Alosa alosa. Classification (NCBI taxonomy): domain Eukaryota; kingdom Metazoa; phylum Chordata; class Actinopteri; order Clupeiformes; family Clupeidae; genus Alosa; species Alosa alosa. The sequence continues at coordinate 11,837,460 of NC_063199.1, forward strand.
TCACTCACACCTTCAGTAACTGAGACACTCATCCACGCCTTCATCACCTCCCGTTTGGACTACTGCAATGGTGTCCTGTCTGGACTGCCCACCAAGGCCCTTAGCAGACTCCAGTATGTCCAGAACTCAGCTGCCAGGGTTTTAACCCACACAAAGCCCTGGCAACATATCACTCCCATTCTCCAACAGCTCCACTGGTTGCCAGTCAAGTCAAGCATCGCCTACAAGATCCTCCTGCTCACCTACAAATCTCTCCATGGACTCTCACCACAATACATCACAGATCTCCTCCACCCCTACACTCAGTCACGCTCCCTGCGGTCCTCTGACAAGGACCTGCTGGCCACCCCCCGCACCAGGTTGCGGACTTATAGGGACAGGGCTTTCTCTGTCAACGCTCCCACACTCTGGAACAGTCTACCACTCCTTGTCTACTCTGCCCCGTCCCTGCCCATGTTCAAAAAGCACCTCAAAACATTTCTTTTCACCAAATCCTTTGACCCCCCATTGTTAAGCGACCTTGGGTACCATGAAAGGCGCTATATAAGTCCAAGTTATTATTATTGGGGGCCAAGCAGCGAAGCTGCGAAGGCACCATTGTGATTCTATGATTTCTTATTATTATACTTTCTTCCGCCATGGAAGTCAATGGCAACCCATAGAACCGTCTGGTAAAAAAAGTTGTGAAATTTGGCACACTTATTAGGGACAGTACCATGATTAATGTCACCAAGTTTCATGATGGCAACTCAAGCACTCTAAGCGCCACCAACAGGCCAAAGTTGGATGTCGTTCCGCGCCGCGTAACTTTTGACCCGTATGGCCGATTGTCAAAAATGTGGTATCGTTGGAATCCTTGGACCAAGCCGAGTTCAACGCACCCTATGACGTCATTTTCCGCCATGATGGATTTTTTCGCCATATTGGATTTTATCGAAAGTGAAACTAAAGTTTCCGCGCCTCACATAGTTTGTCGATTTTAGCGAAACTTAATACATATGATCTTCAGACTAATCCGCACAAAAAGTTATCGATTTTTGTCTTGAACTAAAACCGTTAAGCCGTAACAACCAATCGAAATATGCGTGAAGCCGCCAAACAGGAAGTGAGCTCATATCTCAGCAACCCTTTCATCTGTCATAACCAAACTTAGTACATGGACTTATATCCCCATCTGTAGAGCACTCAAAAATCTGGTGACCTTTGACCTCTAGGGGGCGCTGTAATTAGCGAAAATGCATTTTTGGCCTGTAGCTGTTGATGTGTTTGGAATTAAAACAAACTAGTGGTGTCTGGTAGTACTTTTGGATGTCCTTAGGCTGACAAAGGCCAACTTGTGATGTCAACATAATTGATTCGGCCGCCATATTGAATTTAATCAAAAAAAAACGTAAAAGTTTTCACTGGTCACAAATTTTATCTGATTTTCACTAAAATTGGCTCAGACCATCCTCAGACCTTGCCTTATCAGTGTTTAATTTTCTGGAACAATTGACAGAAGCGTTAGCCTGTAACAACCAATCGAAATTTCGCGGCCAAAGCCAAACAGGAAGTGAGCTCATATCTCAGCAAGCGCTTTCATGTATCAAAACCAAACTTAGTACATGGTCCTCAGGACCCACCAGGAGGGCAGCTCAAGAAATTTGGTGACCTTTGACCTCTAGGGGGCTCTGGAATTGGCAAAATGTATTTTTTGGCCTGTAGTTGCTGTATTATTCTGCAATGGAGGTCAATGGCAGCCATAGAACCGTCTGGTTCATCCTGATGATGCACAAATAATTTGGTGACCTTTGACCTCTATTGGGGCATTGAAATCACAGCAAGCATGATCATATCTCAATCGATCTTTTATTTTTGATGTGAAACTTTTGACAGCGAAGTTCCATCCAGTTAATTCTAATCGTGCGTGCAAGGGTGGGGCGGGTGGGACGGGCAGATTGCGTTGGGTGGGTTGGCTGGGTGGGGCGGCAACACTCAGCCCTGGTTCAGCCACACAAAATCAGTTATGTTTTGATGTGAAACTTGACCTTGTAACTCAGCCAATCTTGGGTTGTTTGACATGGAACTTGTTGTGACTGCTTAATGCTATATGCCTGATGCCACGGCATTGAGTTGCATGGCAAATCTGGACTTCTGGACTGCTGAACTGCCTGCTTGGCCCCCTCATTGCTGCTTGCAGCTATATTTATTATTATTATTATTATTATTAACTTGAATGCAACAGTTTTTAACAGATTAGCACAGCGTGGTTATGATGCTAACCAGATATAAGCACAATTTAGTACAACCTGGAAAATCATTATGTGGTGGTCAATGTTGATATTGTGGTGGGCTGCCACAGTTAGGTCAATGTATGGGAAACACTGCCATGAAAACAATCACTTACCTGAAGATACTCAGTAAAAAAGGAGCCCAACTCTGTTTTCAACAGCTGTCTAAGTGACAAAAAGAAGTGGCTGTCAATAACACATAAATGCACACACACACACACGATTTACATTGGCAGTGTCACTAATACAATCCTACCGGTTACCTGTTTATTAGCTATGACTGTTTGATTGTTTGTTTGTTTGTGTGTTTGTCTGTTGTGGCAGTGAATCGGAGTGGACTGAGGCAGTAATACAGACTTGATCAGAAAATTCTATAAATGTCCGTCTTCAAAAATGCTGCCATATTTTCTCAGTATCTTGCCATGTTAGTTTTCTTTAGAAACAGACAGGAAGCTCATGTTTCACCAAGTGTGACTAACCTTACACCCTCATTTAGGGCATACAGTTCATTGTCGGCCAAGCCCTTTCTCTGGAACACGCCAATGACTGCATTGTGGATGCTAGTGACACAGAGACAAAGGGATATCCTGTCAAAACAATTCTCACCACAATTTAGATTCACAAAGTGATCCAACAACCCAGCAACCTTCACCTGTTCCAGACAGCATTAGGACCATTTCCCCTGTCCTCCAAGGAGGCTTTGTCACTCTTCCCCAACTGAGTGAGGTTAGGAGAACTCACTAGCTTCAGCCGGTAGAGAGTCCTTTTGTGATCATATAAAAACAAGAAAAACAACATATCAGTAAGAGGGAAAGAGAGAGAGAAAGCTGAGGAAGGTTTGGTTCTGGGTGGGTGTGAAATTGCGCAATTTTTATAGAATTCTTGAGAAATCAGTTTCCTTCCCACAATCTGTAAATGTTTGTCCTACTCATGTTCCCACAGGGCTATGAACACACTCACACTTATCATCCTTAAAGTCCTTTTTTGTATGCCACAAACATGTTTACATCCCCTCAATGATTTCTCAGAGCAGTTAGCTGTCATGTTACATGAAGAGACATTTTCAATACTCCAAATAACCATTAGCTCTGCCACTGAGCCATAATTGGTCTAAACAACTTTGTGCAAGCACAATTATTTAGGCTGTATATCGAATTACCGATTGGTTTGGGTTAGTGATCCAGAAACTCTGGGATTATGAAGGGTGATATCATCAGACAAACTGCTGATGAGCCTTAACCTTGTCCTGGTTTGAGGATTAGGCTCGCATCACATACCTAGGCCATCTGTCCCGTTCTGAGCAGCGGTTTATGGCGATAGCAACAACTGGTGACCACTTGTGTGGGAACCACACCTTTGTGCTGACAGCTTTTCATATTTCACAATTTAGGTTTCAATTCCTGGGGGGGTTTCTCAGTGTTCAAAATGTGTGTCAGGCAAATTAGCCTATTAATGTAAAAAATCATTAGTGCTGGTTCTGTTGATTCTGACTGGGTTTAAATTTAATTCTTCACCTCAGTCATTTCTGACTAGATTACGTAAAATATGGGGAGGGCGGAGGGATTGTCATATCATCATGATGAATAAAACTGTTATAGAGCATGATGCAGTGGGGGCTCCACCCTATCCACTTGAGTCTCTAAATGACAAAAACTTGGGAAACCAAGGGATTTAATACCTAACTCATTTTCAATTTGTCATAGTACAAGATATAGAGCAAGATATAGAGCTTATAGAGTCAAGCTCATATATTACTGACATGGGGGCACTGTGAGTTTTATATGTATGTATGAGCAGATCTTCTTCACTAGTCTTTACCCTCTTTATTAACTGTGCAGTGATGCAGATCCTTTTGTTACGAATGCCATGTAACGGCAGTAAAAAGCCATTTCAACTGGCATTATGAGCCATTTCAACATTTCAAAAGGCATTACTTATGAAACTGAAAGAAAGGATTATTTTTCACAGTTTGAGTTTGACCATATCCATTGTTGAGGCTTACTGTACCTCCGGATCGGATGATTGCTCCCATCCATGTAAAAGCAATGTGGTAACAAAGAGAGGCTGCTGACACTGATTGACACTGGCCTGGAGGAGGGTACACAAGACTGGCCCCCATGTAGTCCATCCAGCATCTTTCACCACTGACTAGACACAGGGCTGCAACAGCTTTGTAGATCCTGGAAACAGCATTACCATTGTTCAGGTTAGAATGTGATTTGATCAATTAAGTTCAATTAATCTGATTATAAAAATGGGTTGATACTCACATGTGTGAGAGCAGACAAGACTAACCCATGGGTTATCTCATTACTCACTGGTAGCCTGTATTAATCAACCCTACATTTACACCATAATCAATTGCTTTGCTTAACAGAAATTTCAGAACTGGGAAGTTACATTATTAATGTTCATTCTGACGTATGTGTAATAACAACACAATAATAATCTAGGACATATGACAAAGTGAGACATCTGTTGTGACAGTTGTTTAACTTAAACATCATCATCCATGGTGGCCAATTCAAAAAAATGAATTGCAATTTAAATCTATAGTCTTATAGGCTATTCGAACTTGTGTGAGCAGCTTCAGCGCCATCTACCAACACCACGCGTTAAACAAAGAGATACCATGTAACAAAGAGTTGCATCACACTCATATAGCCTACCTTTTCACATAGAAATGTAGCTACTGTGCACTTCTGAGTGTGTTTAAATCTACGTGCAACTAATGACGTATCTATAAAAGAGCCCTCGTAACCAAAATTAGATGCATTAAATGCTGGTTATAGCTCGTTTTGCGCGTATGGTACACAGACGAACACACAACTGTCTCTCCCCCACAAACTGAACTGTCTGGTTCACTTAGCTATAGACTACCTTAGCAAGAAGACTACCTAGCAAAAAATAGAAGCAAGTTCACCATTAAGCCTAAGAACTAGTGATGAGCTATAATTGTATTGATATTGTGTCTTTCTTGATCATTTAGGTTGGTCAGGTTTCCTCCTTCCTTTAAGATCAATGGGGCGTCATACGCCTTGGCAAATGACAAGGACTATCATACAAAAAAAAAAAAAAAAAAACATCACACACTGAAACAGAGATAACATTCACTGTGGCCACAGCACGAAAACACATGAAATGTAAACTAGGTAGGGAAACACAAAGGCGTAGCAACTTACCGTCATGTGCTGAACACGCTTCGAAGCTGGACGTTGTCATCAATAAGGACCAGTCAATAACTATAACTTTAGGAAAACAATTGTTGGTAAATCCCAATCGTTACTGTTAGATGATCCCTCTCATTGTAACCTAATGTGCAGGCTGCGTATGCGCTGCACGTCATTCCAGGAGGTGTATGGTTGTCTACTACGCTTGTCTAAGGTCTAGGCTACTCCTCCCGTTGCTGCACGAGGCAGACGCTGTCTACCACCCAAGTCCAGACTTTGCGAATGTTTGCGACAGATAGCGTGCACGCGCGTTGTTGTGTCTGCAAAACGTAGAGATCGAGGAAAAATATCTCTGTCTGAGTTCAGTATCAGTTTTGGACTGATGTTGTCCCTCTTTTACTTCGAGTCTCCACCCTGCAATGGGGTGTTTTGTCTATGAACAGAATAGGCTACACATTAAACGATTGGTGTTTGGCCCCCATCAAAAGCTAAAGACTATCACCAGTCACAGGCCTCCCGCGTCATGGATATCGAACAAATTCGCATTTCGATATGTTGGCTAGGCCACAGATTAAACGACCAAACGAATGTCGTACACTAGGCTGCATAACAAGAAAGAAAACAGCTTTTATGTGATATAGTGTGAACAAAAGAACCATGTGAGCTCCCATGACCTCAATCCCTTTAAATCTAAAAGATAAGAGTGATATCATGCAACAACAGTTTTCAACTGTTTATCCCCAGTTTGGGTTTTGCGAGGCCTATTGGTAAAGCATGGTCTGACTGGACAGCAAACTGACATTGCACAGGACCGATCAGCTTCGGAGGTATCACAGGATCAGCAAAACGGGTCCAGGTCGGAGTCCAGCTGCGTCTGGATCCATAGTGGCGGGTTGCACATCCGATCCGGACCCTCTCTGTATTCGCATATAAACCACATCCGGGGCCCCATATGTCCGTTTTGGACCCGTTTCTCAAATAGCAAATCCGGCACGGGTCCTCTTTTAGATCCCTTGCTGATTTTATAATGGCTGGTCAAAATGAGTCAGGCTACTACTACAGAAATATAATCTATCTGACCAACATTCGAAATTGCATTATGATAAGAGTTGTTCATATATTTTACCAACAAATATTACTAATAATCAGGGGTTAAACTGCGCCGGGGCTGTCCGAGGCACATCCCCGGTACATACTGTAAACCTAAATTTTATTCTGTATGATGCTGATCCCCCTGCACATACTTATCAGGGGACTCAGCAACCCCCCCCCACACACACACACACACACACACAAACACATACACACACACACACACACACACAGAGCTGAGACAGCCCTGGCCTGGAACATAACAAATTTCAATTTAACCCCTGCTAATAACTATTACAGTTCAAGACATGATTAAGTCCAAACCTATAGGGCATCTTGTGATCCATCATTGCACAAGTTATCCATCAGTTACAAACATTAGCATAATAAAAAAAAAGTATGTTGCTAACACCAATAGTTGTCTGTAAATCCTTTATGAAATTGTTAAACAAGTTCAAGTTCAAAGTTTATTGTCATCTGGAAAAGGTAGTGTAAGTTGTTTTAAGGTATTAAGAACATGTTTAAAAACACAGATCACCTGTGTACATACCAGACCTTTGTTTTTCTTGATAGGAAATAATAGCTTATCTTTTTGGAATAGCTTATCTTTTTGGATTTTTTGGAAAATCTAGGGCAATTCCATGCAAAGGGAAACCATGGAGGAAAAAAAATTGTGCACACACAAATAGAACTGTTGTTCAAATGTTCATTTAGGTCTATATTTTATTGTTTGTAACTGATCTGATTGCATTTACTGGGAAACAACACTCTTTTTACATAATAAATATGGAGTGAAACCATACAGAAACAACATTTTTCACATGGCAATATTATACATATTTTAAAAGGGGATAAATGGACTCAAGGTTCCAACAAATTGTAATCACTGACAAATTCCAGATTGACAAGGGAATGATAGAGCAATGTGTTTGCTCAGCTTACCTTAAGAGCACAGCCTTAAAATGGTAAGGCTCCTATTTATAAGTCAGCATGTTCCATGGCCATGCCACACCCATAACGTTTTATAGGAAACATGTCTGTGCAAAGCTGATTTATATCAATGTAAAGTGTGATAAACAAATTGTGCCCCTTTCTAACTTTTAAACCCTTTAATAGTGTGTTATGGATGTGACGTTATGGATGTTACATAATGTGAATTTGCAGGAGTGGAGTCTTTATTTGACCTTGAAGTCAATAAACGTCTGTTCTGGTTGCATGCCAGTTTCAACACATTTAACTTTACTGTCTCTATAATTAATATTTCAGAGATTATTAGGCTGATCAAAACCACAGGATGGCCTAAGCATTAGCAAAACAAAACATAATATTAAAATACCTCCAGACATAACCTATTTTCGAGTAGCATAATAACAAAAATCTGAGCAATTATCTTGCCGTATTTGTCATACTGTTAACTGGATTATCGTGTATCATCGTAGCTGGTGAGGACGGCTGACTTTGCAGCTGGAGTTACAGTAACATAGCAACCTCCTTCTGTTGCAGATGTGTTCAGCCTACCATTCACATCTGTTTAACACAGCTTAATTTGAAATGTGACGCTCGACTATTTACAAGGTTTACAACATGATGTGCCAGCATTTGAAGTGTCACATCCTCTGTAGCTAATACCCACAGAGTAACATTAGTAATGCCAGCAATAAACTAGATGTACCGCATAGCGGTACAAAATATCTGTCTCAGTCCTACACAATCTAAACAAATTTGTCTCCATCTCCTACTCTTGCAACTCATGTGCGTGAAAAACAGGCTGTTAGGATGCTGAACTCTCTCCCCCCTCTCCCCCCTCCCCCCTCCGCTACATAACATCCTGGACTTTGGACCCACAATGGCTGCCTTGCACTTGTTGTTGTTGTCCTGAAAACACTTCTGAACACACTTCTGCTGCTCTTACATAACTTGCACCACTATGCCACTTGCAACAGAACTACCTCAGCCATTTATTGGCCTGACTTTTGCACTATTATATTGACTGTCTACTGTATGCACAATTGCACATTTTCAACTCAAATTTTGCTGCTCTTATTTTCTTCATTGTATGTGCCTTCTTATTTTTACTTTTTATATTTGTTACTTGAATGTTATGTTTGTCTGTGGACCTAATTGGTAAAATATGTCTTGTCTCCACCGTGGGATAGTGGGAAACGTAATTTCGATCTCTTTGTATGTCTTGACATGTGAAGAAATTGACAATAAAGCAGACATTGACTTAAGAGTGTGTTTGCTTGCTTGTGAGTGTGTGTGTGTACATTATGATGTGTTTGTGTGTGTGTGTGTGTGTGTGTGTGTGTGTGTGTGTTTGTGTGTGTGTGTGTGTGTGTGTGTGTGTGTTTATGTGTGTGCATTCGTGTGGTCTTTTAGTGTTTCTGTTTTGGTGTATGTGTGTTTGTGCTTGTTGTGTGTGTGTGTGTGTGTGTGTGTGTGTGTGTGTGTGTGTTCAAGCATGCATGTGTGCAAATCACAAATGAGTGTGAATGGGATAGTTTGATGCGGGCTCTTTACATTACATTAACATACCATAAACATTTTGTCATCTTGGGTGCAACAGTTCAGGTAGTTATTTAGCAAAAAACTGCATTTTTCAGGTTCTGGGGGCCCTAGTGTGGTGGAGGAGTGGCCACCAAGTTTCATGCTCCCTGGTGTTTCAGTAACCTGGAAATCACTGACCAAAATTGATGACGGGAAAAGAAAATATATATTTATTTATCTTTTATATTTTAAATTACTTGTTGTCCTGATTCTTCACTAATTTTGTACATGCTCTAAGGCATTTTGTTTACCAATGAGTCCAACTGTCACATTCATAGCTGAAACTGCCCTCCAGATATCATCAATGATACCAATCATGCTTCCATTGCATGAAGCAGTATGAAAAATTGGATTTGTATAGCAGAACCATCAGTCTGACCTTTCTTCACTGTTTTGCCAATGAGAATATGTTGGCCTATGATATTAACATTGACAGATTATGATAAGCTAAGCCTGGTCTTGAATGACCCTTGAGTTGCGTTTAACAAACAACTAACAAATAAGGTTTACAAATAGTGGACCTATTCTAACAAAAAAGGATCTTAATATTGCTTTGTACGCTCACCAGGCTGAAGTCATAAACACAGTCCTAATTTAAAAGCAATCATTCAAAAAAGAAACACCCAATGCTAAAAAATAATCAATACCATGAGCAAGAAAACTAGATGGGAAAACAATGTAAGTGGACAGTGCATTTAACCATGCATTCAGCTTTGTTTGTGAGGCAGGCATCATGTAATGTAGGCCTAAGTGGGTCCTGAAGAGGATCAACATCTCTGAGCTGCATTAATGTTGCTTTGCCAACTGAGCGGATAAAACCAAAGGGGTGGGCTTACGTTTGTAATGTGTGCCACCCTGTGAGATTCTAGGCATGAGATGTCCATCTGGTAGAGGCATTCAGACTAAATAAGGGACCAGCACATGATATCCTGCCCTTACTATGTTTTTCTAAACTTTAATAATATAAGCCTAACTATTTTTTGTTATTGTTACTTATATATTTGTTTGACTATTTTAGACATTATTGGGTAAATTGCACAACACATGTTTTACTTTGGCAATGTTTTGCATACACATTTTAAATTAAAACCATTTTATGTATGACCATTACACACACACACACACACACAAACAAATTATTAATTTAATTTACAAAAAGGTATGAGATAACCTTGCCTGACAGAACAACCCATTCTTCTGCGGTAAAACACTGCACTGGACAAGAGGACCGTAACAATTTGCCACTAGATGTCACCCCCGTGCGCTTAATGAAAAAGAAAATAGTCATAGACTAATCTATGGTACAATTCAATGTTTACAATAAATACACTATACCGAACAGAAATAAAAACGCACAACAAATGACTAAAAGAGCAAGAAATTACTGCATTTATGGTTCAGAGAGTTCAGCCAATGGGCCTAGCCTCCCAGAGCCCGTTCCTATTAAATTGTCTCACTACCTACCGGATATGCCATCACGTAAAAAGCGTCGTTGAAGAGGAAGTCGGTTTTCAAACGAGTCCCATGTTTTTACACACAAATAATAAGGGTTTGTGAAGTTAATTAACGTAACGCACAATATTGGCCGAAGTAGTTTTTCCTGCATTAAATCTGTGAACCGAGTGACTTTCCACAGATGCAGGCAAGAGACTTCACAGTTAGTGAAAAACGTTGTTGCCGTAGCGCTCTTGTTAACTCCTGCACCCTAAAATTGAATTATGAGATAACTCAATGTTAACACGAGGCTCCCCTGGACTTGGAAGTATATTGGACTGAATTGTACAATGAAACTGTAGTGCCATAAATGTTACACTTCAGCTGAGTGTAGGCCTATGTGAAAGAGCGAAGAGTCAAAAACAGCGGGGAGCGATGAACTTCACAGGGAAACAAGAACAACCCAAGACCTTCAACTCATGTTTTGGGCAAGTAAGTAGGCTATGCATTTTATCTCACACGGCGTCCTACTACCGTTCAAGTCACGAGCACCGGCGCCCTTGGATATATTTGATTAAGCGGGGCATTAATTGTATTTCTAGCAACCGTACACGCCAGAGGAGTACCAGGCGATCCAGGCTGCGTTGCGACAGAAACTTGGCCCAGAATACATAAGCACTCGTTTGGCCGGAGGTGGACAAAAGGTAAGAAAGCGTTTCTCTGTTTTTAATGGGCAGAGTATGTGTGTTCTAATTACTATTAGATGTATTCTATGTACCGGTATGTTTGTTGCAGGTGTGTTATATTGAGGGCCATAGAGTCATCAGTCTGGCCAATGAGATGTTTGGGTACAATGGTTGGTCTCACTCCATCACCCAGCAGACTGTTGGTAAGTGATCTGCTGTATATCTCAGCTTTTGTTTTGTGATGCACGTGGAAGTCTGCTCACTTTCAATTATCTCCTATATTATTTTTTACAACGTGTTTTTGCAGACTTTGTGGATCTCATCAATGGAAAATTCTATGTTGGAGTTAGTGCATTTGTGAAAGTACAGTTAAAGGTAAAAAGGAAAAACACTGTTACATTCTGAAACAGTTACGTTTATCCTCTTGAATTTGATAAAGTAGAAATCATTAATGGCAACATTATTGAATGCGTTCAGTCTGTTATCGTTTTTTGTGCTTGTACATTTTGGGCCCTAATTTAAATGGTGAGCAAAGTTAGAAGTCTATCAACAAGCCAAGTTTTAGTGCATGAACTAGATATCCTGTGGTTTGTGGGAGCATTGAACAGACTTTTTGGTTAAGGTCTTGCCCATCATGTTAAATTATCAAATGGACTTTGCTTAGTTATTAAATCCGCTTTAGTTAGAGACTTAAGACTTTGCAGTTTGCCCATCATTCAAATTGGAGTCCTTTGAGTGAGCTGTGTCATCTCCCTGTGACTTGACTTAACTAGTTGTTAAGTGGTTGGAGTGGTTGTTCAAAGTAGAATTTATCTTCTTCATTAAATCAGTAGTGCAAGACATGTTATAATAGTTTAAACCCAATGATGGCGATAAAAATTGCTCCACTGATATTATATTTTCTCTTCAAGGATGGGTCATATCATGAAGATGTGGGCTATGGTGTGTGTGAGGGACTGAAGTCCAAAGCATTGTCACTGGAGAAGGCCAGGAAGGAAGCTGTGACAGACGGACTGAAAAGATCACTCAAGTATGATAAACTACCCTGGCTTGGTCTGGTTTGATTTGCTTTTTTGTTTAAATCGTATGTAGGATATATGCCATTCAAAACGGATGCAGCCGTGCAACCATTATAAGGATTACATTGGACTTGCCCTGGGTGGTGTTTGCAAAGATAACACATAATAGTGTGAACTCCTCAATTGTCAGACGTGTTTTATGTTTCACACAGTAGGTTATGCAAACATCTTATACAGGTTATTTCAGTGTTGGAGTTACTGTATGTTTGCATAAATCCTTCTGTTCTGAACATTAGAAGTGTGTTAGGTTATTTATTGTACATGAATGAATGGCGGTGAAAGGTTTCCATGTTGGTGAGAAAGGACTTACTTTTAGTTGAGACTAGTTTATTTTCTCTACATATAGGTGCTTTGGAAATGCTCTTGGAAACTGCATCCTCAACAAGGAGTATCTCATTGCCATTAACAAGATCCCTAAACAAGTAAGCTAAATCTCAAGAGCATGTTAAATTCATGTTAAAAAATATTACATTATTGTAATACATTCAAGGTGGAATTATGTTCAAACCTTGTCTAAGTTAAACCAACCCTAAACCAAGGCCTGTAAAATATTTCTGTTCAAATCTTGTTCAAAGCCCTTGATATTATTTCAATTCTACTGAATGAAAAGCACATTATCTAGCAAGCCATAATTGGGCATTAATATTTTGAAAAGTATTATTCACACCCAGCCCAAACTTTGTAGGATGAAAGACAAATATGTTATTAGTATGACTGAAGCAAAAAGAGAGTAATATTGACTGAAGCAAAAAGAGAGTAGATGGAGAGTATTATGAACTTGATTTTTGTACCCATTTGGAATCAATAATTACTTTTTCTTTCAATACAATATTTTATTTATGGTGTGTCAACATTTGTGGTCTCTATGAATAATGAGCATAAACATATTGAGGACAAAACAAGGGGAGGTTGCATTTTCAGACACGTTCAAAGCACTAATAAAGGTATGTGGGGTAGCTAGCAGGAACATGAACATATATGTGGAAGTAGCTCATTGGATGGACATTTAGTGTACAAAGTGGCGATGTTGTACCGCAGATAAATATCATACATAGGTGTAACAATGTAATTATTACTATAATGTATCTATGAAGGTATGTTTGCAAATGAAATTTGTAAATGAAATTATCATACATTAAGCTAATCCCACATAGATAAATATCTCACTATTTTTGGCATTAGCCCATGCCACCTCTAGATCCTGCTCTTACCAAGCGATCTGATGGTGAACCATCAGTGGAGAAGGCCAGATATTCCAGTCTGGTTGGTCGCCAGTCTGCTGGCAAAGCTGAGGATCCTATGGGAGAGACATGTGCCAAGCAGCCAAGAGTCCAGCTGGTGTCCGAACCATGGGATGACAAAAGTGATGTCAGGACATCGCTTTCATTAAACACTCCTGGACACTCTGCTCTACCTGACCCTGACAAGAGGCCCAACACCACATCCAGGTTAGCAATCTGCACAGAAACACAAGACTCAGCCAGCCAGCTGCTTTATATGAGTCTATAGACCCTTTCAACAATAAAAACAAAAACAATGCTTGAACATTCTATTTGGGCCCCAATCTACTTCCTCTGCATTAAGATAACATATGGAATGTTAAAAAGGAAGTCTTGTGGGGCCAACTATGATGCTGATAATGGAACTCTCTTGAAAGGGTCTATATCTATAATGCTATATCTATAAAGCCCCAATCCATCATCTTCATCTGTTTCTTTTGGAGTAGACCCCTTAATGAAGACTGCAGTAGACAGGCATAGCAACAGGATACACTAAATTGACTTGTTTGCCGAGTGCACTTTTAGTTTGTTTATTGCTCCGTCGTCATCCAGTAGGTCTTCAGTGGGCATGGACGACATGTCTCCCACGGACCAGCATGTGGACCCCAAGCAGCTGAGGAAGCTGAGGCAGCAGCAGCTGCAGCAGAAGTTTCGGCAGGAGATGGAAGCTAAGAAGATGCAGGAGAACAACCAAACCCCTGCACAAGAGCCTGGAGCTTCTCATGGTACGGTAGTGTTAAGGGAAGATCATGAAGGATGTCTTTGTAAAAGAGAGAACTGCTTCTGGTAACAACTATAATAATTTGTTTTGAATTGTTTGTATAGCTCTTTGTAACACGTTTGTAGTTATTGACCATCAGCACAGTAAATTATTATTTTACCTTTGGGGTGAGTTCCCACAGTCTCAGAGGCTGATGTTCTCAACAGTGCTGTTGGGCTCCAACCTGGAGACTGCTGGTCAAGGCACACCTAATTCTTATGCAGAGAAGTGTGAGGATGAGTGCTTGGCTGGTAAGATTCAGTTGCTCTGGTTTGTTGCTTTGGCCAAGGTCTAGTTCTCAGTCATCAGTCAAGTTGTACTCAGATATTCCCAAATCTTTCTAGATGATCCGGAGCTGTGGAATTTCACTCTTGACCTGTTGGATCAACCTCTTCATACCACGACCACAAGCCCTTCCTCCACATCGGGTAGTGAGCACGGAATGTCGACACGGAGTAAGACACCGCAAGGAGCACCAAGCCTGCAGGCCCCAGTGCAGCCTCAGGGCAATGGAGGGTTCGCACAGCACCGGTCCCATCAGTCCATACAGAGATGGAATCAAACAGGTAACGTTTCCATGGAAAGTCCTCTCATGCATTTAATGAAGTTGCTCTTTCACGGTTATTAGATGTAGTTGTAACATTTTGCCAATTTTGTTTCACAGGTGAAGCTGTAATTACACACAGGCCATGTGAATTTAAGAAACGGAGATTTGACCCTTGAGTTTGGAAAAAATATTTTATAAATAGTAAGTTTTATGGTTCTTGTTTTAACTTAATTTGAGTTCTATTGCAATTTGTAATAAATATTTTAAGTTATCAAGTACATCTTTGTCATTTTTTAAATCACCAACTAGGCCTGTCTTGTGGAGATGTGGAGAAACAGTTCAGTCGGTATTGATACTGTAGCCAGATTTTGTATCCAGAAATCTTCATTTTTATTAATCTTTATATATATATATATACAAATTATACAATGTTCACACAAAACCAGATTTGAGTAACCACACAGACCCCAGAAAGAGCGATCAAAACAGCAAAATAAAAATACAATAGTTAACAGTATGGATTCTGTGCTTGCTTGTGAAGACTTAGCCTTGTTATTGTGGGACAGAATGCATGCAAACCTGTCAGAAGTATGGGTAAATGTATTCTGGTATGATTTTAGCAACAGTATCTCAGAAAAAAAACTGGTGTTGGTATGTCAGTCACTTTTAGTCTATAGCTCAAAAAAACTGAAGGCAAACCTGTGTACTCACATCAAAAACATGTATGCGTAACAATATCCCTTTCAGTGTGTTACAAATACGAAGTCTTAACTGGCGTGAATTCTGCATTGCAGTAACTATAATCTTCTCTAGAGAAGTCAAGCTGTGTAATTCAGAGGTGAGCAAGTCACTTCTGTGTGTTGCAATGGCACATGCTTAGGGGTTGAGAAAAGAAAACAATTCACAGAACAAACTGTAATACTGTTCTGTTTTCTCTGTGCCTAGAGACAAGTCTACAGAGTAATTAAAAACAGATCACATGAACCTCAACCATGCATGTCCATCTGAAAAATATCAGGTGCATTTTAAACAAGTTCAAGGTACGAATTTACACCAGCTCTTGAAATCAGGTCCAGAATGTTTTCTTTAAAAATGTACAATACCCAGTTTAAGGGCCTGTATTGTCAGTATGGCTAGTTAATAAATTAAAGATATTGATTCAGAGAACAGTTAAGGGAAACATACAGCATCCCCGTGTGCTTCAAGGGTGGACAAGTTTAGCTCCAAAAGCAGTCTGATGGGGCAATGTGAATTTGTTTTAAAGGCATCCCATAGATCTGCTGAACCTGTAAGGCTGAGCAAATCAACAACCACTATTCATCTCATACTCCTTTTCTCAAGTATCCAGGGTCAATATTATCTGATGAATATGAACAAGCAAAAGTTTGTGGCAGAAGGGATGAATCTGTGACAATAAGATACAACACTTCAATAATGAAAAATTATGTTAATATATATATATATATATATACATACACATAATAAAAATGGACACGTGTTCCAAATCCATGTAAGTACTTCAACGCCCTTGTTCTCACTGCCTCCCAAATTGCACATATCTCTATGTGGTTTAACATTTAAGTATAAAGTGACAATATAGAAGTACTTCTAAGTAAACAAAGAGGTCCCCTAATGTTTTCCATGATTAACATAATAGTAATACAGAAATAAATCTAAAATGCCCTCCACAGTGTTTACCAGCTAGTCCCGCTCAGCTTATTACCTACAGTCTTTTGGTTTCTCCCAGGTTCCCCTCCACAGTGGGCCTGACGTTACTCAAACATTACCCAACATCCATCTGACAACATTCCTACAGCTCAACCCTCCCCTCATTCTAGTCTGCTGCCACACCAACTTGGTCACAATAGTCACACGCCAGACAGATATACACCAACAAGAAGGCATCCTCATCAACATACGGTTAACAATCACTGATGGATGGTAAAAAGATTAAATAGGAAATCTGTCAGTGAAGTCAACCTCCTTGATTTCTTCCCATCATAAATGGTTCAGATGACAAAAATAACATTCATTAACAGTGAACAGTTGGGGAGTTTTCCCATTATCTTGTACAGTGTTGCCAGTTAATCCAAAACCATTCTTATTCTACATGCTCCATAAACAATTCCTTGCCTCCTTACAAGCTTGAAACACAACTCAGATCTGCTTTGTGGCAAATGACACTCCTGGTGTACTTATATATGTATATGAGTGATAGTATTGGTAGATGATCCTAATCATGACCACTGTAATGCGTGCTGCCCTCTCTGGTTTCAACTAGCCTGGGTAGTTCTCCCAACTGTGCTGTTGCCACTGCTGGCCTTGTGGTTGGTCCCTATGTGGTAGCCCTGCTGCAGGGAGATGGGAGTGGCGTTGGGCTGCAGCGCCCCCAGCAGGCCCACTTGGGAAGGTGCGGCAGGGTTGGCCCACTGTGGCGCACCGCTGTATGGGGTGCAGGGGTAGCCAAACTGCTGGGGTGCCAGGCACAGGGAGCCCTTTCGCGCGCCTGACGGCAACACAACCGGAGCGGCCATGGGGCCCCCCATGGAGCAGAGCTGGCCTGGCGCCGAGAATTTACGGGTCATCATCTGCAGAGACAGCGACATGGTCAGAAGGTCAATCTCCGGAATTTATGACCATCATAGAATTTACAGGACATTAGAAGAAATCACACACACACACACACTTTGAAAAGCAACTGAAAGCCTTTTCTGACATTCTTTCATTCTCTATACTAGCGGTGCTGCACAAAAGGGAGGAGGGGCTCATTCTTACATCAGGGCCTTGAGCGTTCTGCTTGGGCACCTTTTTGACCTGTGCAAGACTGATGGCATCTCGTGCCCAGTTATCCACCAGCTGGTGGAGGTCATCTGTGAAGGTGCCCTTGCGGCTCTGGGTGGCAGGAGCATGACCCTGGGAGAGGTTGGGCCCATGGGCTGGTCCACTTCCTATTCCATTTGAACCTGTTCAAAACAGGTGTGAGCAGCCAGTCAATACATTAAATATACACTACATTTCTAAACGGACATCAAAACTCCACAATAACACTGATGACTTACTCTGTGAATGTGCATTTTGATTGGTCACTCTAGTAGTCGTAGTGTTGTTGGTCCCTCCAGATGTTGTCGTCACGGACGCTGGAACCTGGGCTGTGGTTTTGTCACCTGAGCACAGAGACATGGACCTGAAGCAGCTCAGCGGGGCTGAATATGTCTTAAACGAGTGAAGAGGGGTGAGCGCCTGACGTACCTTTGTGCTGCGGGCTGGCCTGGGCACTGCCACATTTGCCAGACTTGCAGCTTTTGCCTTTGGGGACTCTGCGTCTGCCGCCAGACATGTTTACAGTGGGCGGAGCAACCACTGCGGGCGGCGCTCTGCCCAGCCGAGCAAACAGGGCGTCAATCTCCTCCTTCTGGCGCAGGTGTAAGGTGCGGATCTCGCTCATATGCCTGCAGAAAAACAGACAACTCACCTTACTAACAAGATACTTGTTATACAAAGGGGACCCATTACTGCTTTAACAAGCTACAGCATCTGTGGAGTACTGAATGTGTGGTTCAAGAAGAAGAAACTGTTGAAGGTATAAGTAAGTATGTATACTCTTTTGATCCCGTGAGGGAAAATTTGGTCTCTGCATTTATCCCAATCTGTGAATTAGTGACCCTCAGTGTACACACAGTGAGGTGAAGCACACACTAATCCCGGCGCGGTGAGCTGCCTGCAACAACAGCGGCGCTCGGGGAGCAGTGAGGGGTTAGGTGCCTTGCTCCGGGCACTGGTCGGGGTTCGAACCGGCAACCCTCCGGTTACAAGTCCGAAGCGCTAACCAGTAGGCCACGGCTGCCCCAGGAAGGTGTATCCAAAAAGCATTCAAATCCATAATCTCAAGAGTTCAAAACAGTGCTATAGCATCAAATGCAGAGGATTCCCTGAATATATTTCACCACAAACCCCGAAGATGATTTCAGAGTTTTTCCCTACACTTAATTCCAGTGAATTCCTCCAATATGTGCAAAAGATGGTCTTAAGGAGAACCAACAGCCTTGTATCTAATACTGGAGACCACATCCGGTATGACTGGCATCAAAAGGAAAACTTAAACACCAGTGATGTCAAAGTAGCAATACATTGTTTCCCCAACAGAAGTCACAGTTGAACAAAGGCCATTTTCATGCTGTAGGCTAAACAAATGTTGGTCATCCTTGACAATTGAGTCTGAGTGAATGGTGACAAGCATGAGCTGCGGGAGCAGAGCGGCAGCCTGACCTGCGTGAGTGGTAGAGGCTTGTGGAGGTAACGAGACTGACCTCTCTCTAACCTGCGTTAGCGCTAGAGGCTCGTGGAGGTAACAAGACTGACCTCTCTCTGATCTGGGTGACCTCCCTCTTGAAGGTCTCATCCTCTGGCTCAGAGTCGTTGTCGCTGCTGATGTAGTAGCTGCATGGGGTGTGCTGGCTGCTTGAAGGGGTCTTGGTGTCCGAGCCCGGCGCTGCACTGTGGTGGCTGTGGGCAGCCGAGGGCTCTTCTGTAGCCTGACCCGATTCATTATCGGCGCTAATCATGACCTGAAATCGGCCAATGGTGGTGGGGGCAGTCTTGGTGTCCACTTTGATCTCCGGTTTGGGCAGATGCTGAGATTTGTGTAGTGTGTTCTCAGGGCTTGAGAGGGAGGACGATGAGGAGGACGATGAGGAAGAGGATGATGGAGTGGCTGACGAAGAGGAGCCCATGGTTGAGGGCTTCGGGGCACTGCTTTGGGCCTCATCAGATGCAATAGACACCTAAGATGTGACAGTATGTTAAATCCAATGTAAGGAAATGTTTTGGTTCTTAACAGTGTAGCAGCTGCTGCATGTATAGGTTGATAAAGGCATCATTTTACCCCTCAAAAGGCACAGACAAGCTAAATCAAATAACACTAACTACTAATGAAACTGCTGCTAAAAATTAAATATGTGTAAGCATACGTAAAACTGCACAGACCTGAAAGCGTCCCAGTTGGAAGCCACCAGTAGGGGGTGGAATTGCTGGCTGCTTGTCCCCAGGAACAGCTGAAGATGAAATATAGAAAGGAAATGATTTGAGCAAACATTTACAATATTAAAATAAGAGGAAAAGTGTAGCTAAAGGGTACCAATTCTTTCCCATATCCAACATACCTGGCTTTCCATCTTGGACGGAACTTACAGAGGACTAGAACACAAGAATAAAATATTTCATTTCATTAATGTCACAGAAAAAACAACAACAACAACAACAACAACAACAACAACAAACCCATTCATGCAGAGTGGCAACTGACCTGTGCATTTGATGCACCTGGGGCTCCTGGCATCCCTGCATGGGCAGAAGTGGACACTGACTGCCCACTGTCTGACTGCCCACTGGACAGAGGCTGACTGGCAGGTTGCGCCTGATTGGCTGCCCCCAGGGGAGGGGAAGACGTCATTGTGCTGGGTGGAGAGGACAAGGAGTCAGTGGCCACGTTATCTGGCTGGCTGGACGAGCTGGACACAGAGTTCTGGTCCATGAAGAGAGAGCGCAGCTTTTTGTCCAGGGCATGGATGTCCTCGATGCCTGGAGACTTGGACTGGGACTCGCCCTCACTCTCCCCACACACACCGGGGACGGGCTGCTGGACGCTGGGCACCTGTGGCCCTGAGGGGACGGCGGAGGCAGTGGGCATGGACGCCGCCTGCTCCGTGTTGACACCACTCATGTTCGCAATGGCACCGCCACTCTCTGCAGAGAGCGCAGGGGCGCTGGCAGTTGGAGAGACCCTCCCCGCCGGTGGAGACACGAGGCCGGGCCCCGCGGACGCCTCTGGGGCCGGCGTGTGATGCAGGGCAGGGGCAGGGGCCGGCGTGTGGTGCAGGGCAGGGGCAGGGGCCGGCGTGTGGTGCAGGGCAGGGGCAGGGGCCTGGCGTGCTGCTGGCTGGGCTGGGCTGAGGCGGGGCTGGGTAAGAGCTCACTGCAGCAGTGCTCTGCTCATTTTGCACACTGCCTGAGCTGGGACCAGTGGCTGGCCTTGGATCTGGACAGGAGAACACAACAGGGCAAATCAAGAAACTACACACGTGCATCTGACCAGCATTCAGACCAATCAGCATCACCAGTATCTTATGAAGGCAGATGGATATTAAGGCCTGGGATGGCATATAACCTGGTGTTCCATCGTCAAGTGACTTGTTGGCTGATGGGTGTCCAAAGAATGACTCTCTGAGTCGAGCCTCTGGAACTGGACTGACAATGAAGCGGCGGCCAGCTGAGTGGACCACCTGGGCAGCCAAACTCAGAGGTGGTTCACCTGCAAGAGGGGGAGGGTGGGGGATCCCCATCATTACAGTTCAGATTGAAGTTACTTAAATGTCACTGCTGGCTACTGGAAGGCTTTACGAGCACCACTGCAGCAGCCTCTCTAACACATTCAATTCACCAACTGATAGATGATCAACATGAGATAATCAGGAAGAACTTTACCAGCTCCATGTGGAGTCGATATCCCAGGGATCTGTGGTTCCATAACCTGAAGGAAGGAGGAAATGATACTCTTAGGTAGGGTATGAAATGAACCCCTTAAACACACATCATGTCCCCTCGGCTTCCTACCCTTGTTGAAAAACTCAAGAAATCAAGAAAAAGTGACATCCGTGACATACTAACATACGCGAGATACCAATCATCTGCTTTTTTTGGTCTTCATAGCATTCATTTGAGAGTGACGACAGTTTTGGCAGACACCAGCTGCGTAGCCTATCAAGTAAAGGTAGTGTTGCCGTTTCACATTCCATCATACCTGTGTGTAGCCTTCCTTCAGCATGCGCTCTCCTTTCTCATCAGCCATCTCGATGACCTCACGGACCTGCTCAATGAACGATTCCCGCTCACTCTCCAGGATGAACTCACTCAGGACCTAGGAGCAAGGACCAATCGCCAAAATCTTAGCACATACCGTCTCATACATCATGTCATGTGAACCATTATAAACATGACAAAAAAAAAAAAAAAAAAAAACACACAAAAAAGTGCAATTGTACCATTATCTGTGCTATTTCTTCTGGATTATCACCGTCCAAGTCAAACTTGAAAGTCACCATTTTCCGGTTGTGTGTTTCCAACTGGCATTCCGCCACTCTGTCTCCAATGTTTGAGATCTGCAAAGTGGAAAAGAACAAAAGACAAATGTTTTAGGGAGCAGAATTATTTTCAAACCATTACATGTAAAAGTGTGTGACTAAGGTGGCGTACGTTGAGCACATCAAGCTTGGCTTTGGGTATCTTGTCGTGCCGTGAGCGACTGCGCACGGACCGGCGATGATGGCGCTTCATGGAGCGGCCCTCGTGTCTGCCCCCGGTGTCATTGCCATCACTCAGGCCAGAGGCCGCATCCGAGTGGCCACTGAAGGGAAATCACATTTCAACAGAATTCAACTCATTTCACTCTCCTGTCCAAACCACACCTCACCTCATTAACACTGACCGAGAATGGCACTCACCTCTCGGTGGAGGGTGCCATCAGTGGTTGTTGCCCTGCTGTCTGCTCCGCTGTCAAAGAATGCAGTGCACCCATAGAGGTCTACAAAAGGACAGATAAACTAAACATGAGGAGCCGCCACCACACACACACCACTCGGTGTACCATGTCCAGCACACAGCACAGATCTGCACAAATGTACCTGAGCAGCCTGATAGAGAAAATAGAGATGCTCAGCGTTGGGTGGTGGAGAGAACACAGGCGGGCTCAGCTCAGTAGCCCAAGTCTTACAGCCATGCAGCATGCAGAGAGAAGACAGACGGACAGACAGAGAGAGACAGACAGACAGACAGACAGGTGGCACAGAGCATGCACATGAGTTTACAGATAGATTTTCAATTTTGGCCTTCCTTTGTTATTAATGACCAAGTAAGTTGTGGAAGATGAAAGTGGACAGACAGAAAACACTTGCAGGGCACACAAATAAAATCAGTGGACAGCGCAGGCTTATTTTGGTTGAGTAAGCAGTGGTGAAGTAGAGAAGACCAAACTGCTACTGGTTAGCCATGCTAAGAAGGACAGATCCATGGCTACCACTCAACAGCAAGAAGAGACACTAGTGTAATCTTATTAACTGGTCCAATATGAGCATTCCATGTACAATAGAAAGCCCCTGAACAACTCTGCTCTCAGAGTGGCCACAAGTGAGTGGCTGCTGAGCTCTGCGAACTCTTACCTGCTGTAGCAGCGCTCCCTGCAGAGTCAGACTCTGTGTGTGAGAGCTCTGGGCAGCGGTGCCGTCCTCATGGTGGGACTGGTGCTGCGTGGACACGCCAAGCTGAAGACCAAACAGAACGAATATCATGAAGGAAGAATTGACCAGCAAAAAGTGTACCAAGGCTGCCTTTTCACCAAATAGCCAAGTGTACAAGTGTGCGGTGAATAAGGGTCTCGTAGTTGAGGCTACCTGTTGCTGTGCTTCTGCTCCACTCTGGCTACCAGGGACAACCGGAAGGGTGCTGGAGGTGTGTGGCACTGGGACTGGACCCTGCCAACGCCAGATGGAAACCGTATCATCACTATCTCATATCACTTATACATATACTCCTGAAGAACTCCTATGCATTTTGAATTATAATTAAAAATCACGAGAAACCAACTCCCTCTATTGTTTGAGCAGCTAAAATAACAGCTTTTCACTTGTAAGCAGAAGCTAGTCAGCTAGAAATTTCTAGAAAAGTTCAGATCTGTATGCCATTGTGAAATCACTGACAGCTGAAACGTGGCACCTGACCCTTTGACCTGGTGACCCCTGGGTGACTCACCATGCTAGACTGGCCTGTGCTGTGCTGCACTGGGATCTGGGCTGGGCTGCTCTGTGCTGGGCCCGTGGATGGAGGTTGCTGTGGCGACAGGTAGCCGTGGGACTCTGTCAGGATCATGGAACCCTGAGCCCCTTCCATGGCTAGTACACACAAGTGGGCAACAATGCAATGCAAATGAACACATGGTAGTGAGATGTATCTGCTATAGGTAAGATAATACACTTCCCTATGCAACAAATGCAGGTCTATGGCACTTTTGTGTCACATCCATCAATAAGCTCAGTAATGTCTACAACGCAAACACATTTGTCTGGTGACACATACTGGTGTGAGGAGCAGCGTTCTGCTGGAGTTGGTGCTGGTCTGCCTCTGGCTCCTCTGACTCGTTTGGAGCCGCTGCAGGAGCAGGAGCAGGAGCAGCCCCTGTGGCAGGCGGAGGAGCCTCCCTTTGCTGCTCCACTGACTCCTCCTCCTGCTTCTTCTTCTTCTCCTGCTTCTCTTGCACCAGCTGCCGCATTTCCCGCTTCCGACAGATCTGAGCCACGCGGTCTTTGATGGCCTTGGCCATGGTCTTATGGTCAGCCTCACAGACGTAGCCAGAGTCCACCTGGCAAACACAGAAACACAACACGTCAGCAATCTGATCAGACTCCCGTGAGACACACAAGCAAAGGTATTGTGAGACTGAACTACAGGTTTGTTCCCAAATCATTTAAACAATTCAACTATGATTCAATGTGTAAAGGAAGAAACAGTTCAAGATCTGTGCAAATAGTACAGAGCACAGTACAGCATCTTGTGCGATCACAGTTGGGTAAAGGACAATGAAACAATTCAAGGAAATTTTGTCCCACCATTTCCTGCGCCACGTCCTCCGGAACGTCCTTCAGGAGGTCAAAGGAGAATTCAATGGCCTCGTTGTCCTTGTACTTCCCCTTGAGCTTCTTGACATCTTCAATGCGCAGCCAGAGTTTAATGGCGACCACAACACCATCATCCTCTTCAGCCAACTCCACACGGACACCAGTCTCCTCTTGGAAGAAGGCGTGGCCTAGGAGGTCTTTGATTGCGTATCTACAAGGGGGTAAAGGGGCAAGACAAGTTATTAAAACTCAAAAGGTTCTAAAACATCATGTCCTACTTTACACAGGTTACATATAACGGTGTCTTACAGTTGAAAACCACAGTAATAAACATCAAAATGCACACGCCCAATGACCATGAATTGTACCTCTCGTCTTTGTTTTGACGGATGCAACCTTCGATGATCTCCTTGACTTCAGGGAAGGCTACCTTATCAAAGCTGCCAGGTTTTACCCCCTGTAGCAGGGGAACAGAAAAATACCTGACTCACAAAGTGTTTTTTCAGAGATATGAGGGTAAGACATTTAAAATAATAATAATAATAATAATAATAATAATAATAATAATAATGTGTTGTGATATGTGACAAATCATGTGTTTTAACTTACAGCAATTTTGAACATTCTGAAAAATGTCTGTGTTTATAGATATAAACTATATTGGCAGTTTAGGCATCTATCCTCCAGGTCTATGGCATCCATTAATTCAGGACTTAACATTATATCATACTGCATTACCTAGTTATGGCTATTCCATATTAAATCTTCAATAATAACAATCAAGTGTAAAAAATACTGATTTGACTATGTCTCAGAGCAAGATTTGTTTGTTTAATGTAAGGCCATTTTAGCAACTAAGGCTATTTAATGGCCAGAATATTGTATATTAGAGAAGCTTAGAAGTTTCTAAAATCGTTGCCTTTTGGTTTTCAGAGCAAGGCAAAGGAATAAAATATGTTTCCCTGACAGGGGCATTTTACAACATTGGTCTCAGAGCAAGACAACCACCAGTTCCACATAGTCAAACTGATTATTGCAGCTTAGTAGGAGAGCTGAAATAGGCAGAGGCTCTAATGTATTAATAGCATTAATGTTTTGTGACAGGATAACACTCCAATGTCTTGATAAAATATACATCACACTGAATCAGGTCTGTGTGGAATGACAGCAACTGTAACATCTTAAGTCCACAATTTATAAGGAATTATTTGAATGAAATGTTTGACTACAAAAGAATTCTGATAGATAATGCAACACTATTATACAATTCCTACCTTAATAAATGATTAAAATAACAGATAGTTGTACCTTGATACACTTGACAAACGAGTATAGGGATGGAGTAAGTCTCAGAATGGGACACTGGGCCTTAGACATCTAATCTAATGACTAGCTCTGCCCCTCTCACCAGTAACCCTTTGTCCTCCATTTGATATTTTAGCAGCAGAAAAGCTTCATAGCTTTTATGCAATAGGGTACAGAGAAGCCACACGTGTTTAAAACCTCCGTGAAAGAACAGGAAAACTTGTACATCTTCACTTTCTATTTTCAATGTTTACTTGGTATGTTAGTAACGCTTCACATTAGTTTCAGCTTAATTTACCTACCTTGCTGATGACAGTAGCCACAAAGTCAATAATACAAAGAACAGTATTGTATTGTTTTTTTAATATCACTACATATGACTACATCTCCACTGCTTGTTTCAGACGAGCGATCTTGCTTTTAGTTAGAGATCTCTGTTGCCGTCTTATTTTGCATTCCTCTCCACTACATCCACTTGCTACTCTGTTCACACTGTCCCTGGGGTGGGTAGCAAATGCTGTAAGAGTTCAAATGTGCCCAACTAGTGAGGAATTACACTGTGTGATATTTACTAACCCAGTTAGTCATGTGGGGGTTGTGCCCAAAATATAAAAAATGTAAATGACTACATAAACTACTAAAACATAGTTTGGAGTTGTAGGCAGGTCTATATAATCTAATCAATGTAGACGTCATCAATGTACAGGCCAGCCTCTCCAAAGTCAAACAGGTGACACAGAAATGATGAATGAGTGAACACATTGGCTACACTAATGTCACACTATCTGAAGATATTACTACTACTACTACCTATATCAAGGTAAATCCACATGTTTGTATTGGAACTAGATTCTACACAATGTGTTTATGGAGAGCATACATAGCAAACAGGGCATTGGTAGAGTAGTGGCTAAGGAGCAGAGCTAGCATTCGGTAGCCAGACAAGTTGTGGGTTCAATTCCCAGCTGCCACCAGTGTGGCCGTGAGCACTCAACCCCGACTGGCCCTAGGAATAATAGGCATAATTACGTATTGTGCTTTGGATGAAATAGTGTGGAATAAGTATAAGAATCTGCGTTCTCGGCCCAGATTACACTTGACAGCCCGGCTTCAGAGTCTCAAAGTCCTGCCATGTAGTCTATCTGCCTGTGCCATTAACAAGGGTGACATCACTAATACTCTAATCTACCTGGCTGAGGACTTGGGCTAGTTAGCGAACAGTTGGAACAAAAATGGACTTTAAGACTATTAAAACAAACAGAGTCCACCTCTGCCTTCCGGGCGCTTCACTTCTGAAATCATCTCAAGATGTCTACTTTTTTTACAGTTAATCAGTCGTTGGTGTTAACAAAATCCATTTAAGCCTAGACAGATTTTTTTATTGTTATATATAACAACTTTAATATATCTACTCACTACAAGGATCCTCAACCTGCTATGCTTGAATGCCAACTTCTTAATCAAATTGGCCATGCCAAATTATCGGTATATGTATTTGTTCCACTTAAATTCAGAGGTCATTCATTTCTTAAAGACCGTTCTTATTTTCCAAACAGGAGGTCAAAATCAAAGAATCATTCTTATTTTCACAAATGTGAGCCAATACCACACTTTAGCCAACTCTAATACACAAGAGGTAAGCTGACTGACTCATTTTCCATGACTTTAAGGTTCTACAATGAGTGTACTGTGTGAGTGTGAATCTACTGTGTTTTAAACCGACCTAAATATATTTTTTTCAGATATGTTATGAGTCCCAAAGTCCCAGACCGCTTCTCTGACCAAAGGGCTACTCCAGCCCCTGTCAATATTCTCTACGCAGATTGAGAAAAATGGCAGTAATGGCAGAACTGCACAACTGCACAACTTACCAATAACCGAAGTAGGACAAAAGCCATTTACGTGGCACAAGAAATGACGCAGAGGAAGAGGGTGGACAAAAGAAGTAAAAACAAGAGGGCTGAACAAACAGGAGCCCCTGTCCTTCGCTAGTGATGTGGGACTTACGCTGGTGACTCTGCGATAGATCTGTGCCGCATTCTGGCACTCGGAGTACGGGTACTCAGAGGTAGCCATCTCCAGCATGCACATCCCAAAGGCATAGACATCCACTGACTCGTCATACTTCTCCTCATACATCTCTGGAGCCATGAACTCTGGGGTACCTTAAATCAAAAGAACGATTCAGAACTCTGGCAGTTGTCTAAAATATCCTCCTCACGGAGGAGGAGAGAAGGAGAGGAGCAGGATGACGACGTCGCCTGTGACCTGGGAGAAGAGAAAGAGGAGAGTGGAAAGAAGGATAGCAAAAAAGGGAAAGAAAGCAAAAAAGAGGAAGGGGAATGTGCCCTCAGTTAAACCGCATTCAATTAAGTACAAGTTTCCCTCTGTAAGGCCTTCAAAATTGGGTATCTATGGTAACTGTTGTGCAGAACCAAATGAGAGGCCCAGACTGACCAGCTGGCCCGGCCCAGTCCCAGGTAATGTGAAACAGACTGTGCTCTCAGTGAGGACTACGCTGTCAGTCAAATAAAAAAAAAACTGAGGGAAAGCGAGTTGTTAGGCAAAAGAGATCGCTTTTAGTAAGTACAGTAAAACAATCAAAATGTGACATTGCCAGTGGCCAGGGGCCTCCTATGTCTACCAAAGAGGACAAGAACACACAAACCATGAAAGTAAATCCATGAAGAACTTACCTTCCAAGTAAAATTTACCAGGCTTTTGAGAAACTTACCTCCTCCTTCCACCTGCTCAAGAGAAAGTGGTTAAAGGGAACAGAAAAGACTCCATTGCTAGTTCTTACCCAGTTTGGCTCTGCACAACAACTCTGACTTAATAGAAAAAAAATCTCCCAGAGATAAAAGGCCTTACACAGAAAAACTCCTTTAATTTGTGATAAATTTTGAAATATGTCACATGGTACCATTGCACTTACCGGGCCCATTTCCTGAATACTTACAGACTGCCTGTAGTGCAGTTTATTAATTAAGCCTTCAAGCAGAATGGGGAAAAGCTGCAGTTAGAGGCTAAAGCGTCCCATGTTTTAAATAAAATAAATAAATATTAAGAAGCTATTGTACTAGATAGGTCATGCGCAGAGAGGTTACACCTAAGGAAGTGACACGGAGTCAAAACCAGACATGACAAAGACAATACCGGACACAGAAACTCCTTTCAAAAAGAGAAATAGACAAAGTTACTGGCAACAAGCTTAGCGATATATTTGAAGAAACAGACCACACATTTCCAAACCACAGGACAAAGTGAATTTCCAGTACCTGAAATACCCAGGGCTCACCTCTAGTTTTTGTGCTATCCCTTTGCAAAGAACAGAACTGGTTTTGCCTGTAGACAAACCACAATACAACTATGAATGGTTCACTGGCGTTGGAATTCGAGGGGGCTACTTACTCCGAGTAGGTACCTGAAATAATGGTCTTAAGCATGGCGGCATAACAGAGGGACAGACTTATTTTGAACCTAAAAAGAGGAGAGAGAAGGGGCTGAGTTGGCCTTCCATGGGCCAGAGCCCTGGTAAGCTGTGATTTTGAGAGGTCGGGGGAAACACTGTGGTCTGCTCTCACACCACACTGTCTTAAGACACTTCAGAGGAAGAAGAAAAGAAGAGCCTCATGAACAATTGGATTTGCCCTTATGCAGCACACACAGCCAACACAGTTCCCTTCCCCCTGTTTGGACACGTCATGGACTGAACCTTACCTATGACACTCTTGGCAAACGAGGCTCTCTTCAACGTGGCCAGACCCAGGTCACCGATCTTGACAGAGCCGGTAGGACCGGTGATGAAGATGTTGTCACACTTGAGGTCGCGGTGGATTATAGGCGGAGCCCTCGTGTGGAGGAAATGCAGGCCCTTCAGGATCTGCCGACACCAGCTGCGCAAGACTTTGATCTTCATCTCCTTGAATCGTCTCAGGTACCTGAATAATGTTTACATTTACTAGGGTTAGGAGTGTTTCAATATTTAAGACGACACTATGCTGAGACGCCCTGATACATCTTGTGGACCATTCAACCAAACAGAACAAAAAAAAAATCTATAAGGGATTTCAGATATAACCTCCGGAGTATATGCGGAGGTTTGTCAAACGGAGGTTCTACCCTTCAAGTGATTCAGATATGATGCTAACCTGCGGACCTTATACTGACCTATGTGTGAACGACATACACGCACATTACAGAATCTCCGTGTGGTTGTCGAGTGAGGGGAGGGGGCTTGCAGAGTTCGCAAAAGAAGAGATATGATGCAGAATATATGCGGCCGCCGTCACAGATGCTGTTTTTGTTTACAAATGTATGCATTATGTAGGCTAAAGAAGAAAAATCTATTGTGCATAGGCTAATACTTAAAGTAGTCACGTAAGTGTGCATACTTGTATGTGTGCTTCAAATAAACACATTTATCTGTTTTCAATGTTATAGAATTACTTATGGAACCCAAATCTGGTTTGCGTTGAAGAGAGCATGCACGAACTTCACCAGCCAATTCAGTAGGCTAACTCAAGACTTCAAGGCCATCATATAGGCTATAAAGTTTTTAAAAAACAAACAAAATACTAACATAACAGTGAAGTGGTTCGTTTTTTCATGGTTTATTTTTCCAAAAGCATCCTCTCCCCATGTGTCTATATTGCATTTACTTAAGGAGCTTGGAACAAAGTTGGGTTTTCTTCGTTTTCATTTTCTCTAGGCATATTTATTCTCAACAATATCGGGCAGCAGTGAGGTCATGGCTATCAATAAACAGAAAACCGACCGTGTTGGCTAACAATTTATTAAATACTCCTGTTATTGTCGTCAACGACGTCGATGTAGGCTACTGCCTTTTCAGCGCCTTCTGCTTATGATTTGGTCTTTTGCATTCCATAGGCCTTGCGATGCGGTTGTAGGCTACATCAACGTGTCTCTTGCCATTACCTTCACGTGTTCTATCAAAATGCTGTCTGCCCTCATGGACAGTAGCTCCGTGATGTCTGCATCTTTCCAGGTCGGAGATTTTCTGGACAGCACTATGCCACTCCATCATGACACTGGCATTTATGGCCTTAAGTAAAGATTTAAGTGCACCCACCAGACGCATGAAAGAAACGTCATCAACACGCCCTCTCACTAGGTGTGAATTTTAACCGCAGGTTCTACGTTTCATTCAGACACAGCACATTTACATAATGCCGGAGGAAATACTAGAGGGGGAGCAGTAGAACAACCGGCTAAGTTTGGACTTCCATATGACCGTTTATGTCGTTATGTCGTAGATATATGGCCCCACCGTATAACATCCACAGAACCTCCGGTCTTACACGTATGTCTGAAAGGGCTTAATATAAGGGGTTCACTCACGTTTTCAGGGTGCCAGAGGTCATTAGTTCAGTCACTAGGACGATGCATTTCTTGCCCTTGGAAGGTGCCTCCCAGAAATCATAAAAGCGCACGATGTTGGGGTGCTGAAGCCCCTTCAGCATACTGGCCTCCTCCTTGAAGCGCTGGCGCTCAGACTTGGACAGCTTACGATCCTGAGGAGATGAAGAAAACGGATTTAAAACTTTAAGGTATTTTAATTGATCAACCTTTTAGATGTACTCAAGTCGGTATTCCAAATTTACCCTGGGGATATTAATTTAATGGGACACAGAGGAATTCACAAATGGTATATCAAAGATGCACTTTTAGTTTTTCTTTTACATTAGTAGAGCGGTTCCTGCATAACCCTGTTAAACAAACTGCCTCACTAACCTTGTATAGAGCCAGTCTTAACTGTGAGTGTAATGTGCATACAATACAAGGCTAACCGTGTCAGGCTGTGTTATTACACATACAGAACAGAAAAGGGTATGTATCCTCTCTGTTAAAACAGACATTACCAACAGGCCGCAAAACAAGAGGAAACGACAAGGAGGAAGCAAAATTGCAGCTTTACAGGAGGCCTTATCTTACTGAGCAGAAACATGCACACTTGGCAACAACAAAGCCACCCACCCCTTTCACCAACTCACAAAACCCCCCACCCCTTTCACCAACTCACAAAACCCCCCACCCCTTTCACCAAATCACAAAGCCCCCCACCCCTTTTACTAACACACACCCCTACTGCCCCCATCGCTTACACCAACTCACTTACTTCCCATGAGCACTCTCTCTGTTACAACCTACCAGGAATCCCATTATTCTCATAACACTGCGATCACAATAACTTCTGTTATTTGGGGGCTTGTTTTTCCTCTTTCTTTATAGCATTTTAAAGTTTGACTGAGTTCAAAGTGTTCCTTTCCCTTTAAAATGAAGCTTATTTTATTAGATTTTCTGTAATCCTTTTAAACCCTTTCTTTTTGTAGGCATGCAACTCCATTACATGAAGGCCGACTAGTGAATCCATAACTGGGAACTAAATGCAAGCTTCGGTTGATTCAGATTCTGTTCTAATTCACAAAAGCAGAAACAGCTACTCTTAACTACTGCGATTCATCCCCTGTGTAGGTGATCCATCACTATATTCTGCAACTGTGATTCACTGCTTTTCACCTACAATAGAAATCAGTGGATACCCAGCAGGCTTAATCTCAGGTGATTTGGGTATTTCACCAATTCCATTCTTTCCCTCGGTAGCATACATTAAAAAAAAAAAAAAAATCCTGAAAATGAAGGTATACACTAAAATGCAAACCTACAAAGACTTACACGATCAGTGACCCATTTCAATCTTAATTTATGTTCATCATGCCAACTTCAAACAGAAGTCAAACTGGGTGAGATTAGAAAGTGAAAACCATGCCATGATAAAAAGCAGATACAGAACCAAGTAAATGCTCCAGTCCCTCTGCCTGTTGGTTTAATCTTTGGCCAATAGCGATAGCATTGTTATGTTACTCCTTTATTAACAATATTCTTTCTGCACTCAGAAAATATATGAACCTAGCTATGTGAGATAACTAACACAGTAATGTACAGTACATAAAGACCAAACCTCTACAACACTAGGCCTCAGATCAACTGTTAGATTACCATGCTCAGTGTTTGGCATGTTCCTGGTGGAATGAAAACCTGTGAACTAACTGAATCCCAACATACGCATGTGTTGATGTAAAAGTATGTGATTGGGTGGGGTGGGGTCAGGGGCTTTGCAGAATGGGGCCACATGGCACCCTCACCAAGTGACCTACTTTAGGCCCCACTTCCCTGGCAAGGCATGTGAACCATCTTGAACGCCCGCTTCACTCAGATGCTTGCGTTTTGATTGTGTTTTACTCAGACACACTATCCGCTAAGGGAAACTTGAGAGTGCAGGTGGCTCCCCATTGGACAAATCAAGCAATGAGGCAGACAAAAGCCACAGTGAATACAACAATTTATGCAGCCCTCCTCTGGCCCTCTGAAGGCTGAGGGGGTCACGTCACTCTTCTCAAACAATTGTCAGAGCTCCAGCCAAGAGATCAGAGGGCATTGGCTCTTCACGAAGTGGGAGGCAAAATATAAAACATCTATGAGCTTTAAAGCATAATAAATAAAAAGTACTGCCTCAAGTGGACATGGCCATGACTGGCCAATACCCTCAAGTATGCTTACAACATGACTATGCTTTTATATTCAACCTACACTTCAAAGAATGCAATATAACTAGATAGAACACTGTGAAGCTACAGAAGAAGCTCTTCTTTATTCACTTCTCTTCTCTTCAGTGTGATGGTCTGAGCATTAATAGCATCAACATAGGGAGTCTCCATTAATGTAAGAGTTGTGAAAACAATTATTATAATTTTCACCATGTACAGATAGTTTTAGTAGTAGACAGGGGGCAAAGGTGGCAGGAAACCAAAGACAGATGTGTGAAATCTACCAGAATGTCTATATTGATTTTGAATGCTCATGCAGCTTTTTTTAAGTTGAGAAAGTCTGCAGTTGCTGTGCAGTGAAATTTAATCACAGTCTGGAGCCTTGTCTGACTACTATGTGCGTGTTAAAAAGGAAAGACCGTTCAGGGAGAAAAGCAGCCTCTGTGTCTGAGGGATGAACTCCATTTCCCTGCTGGTGACCCACATAGGCTAGATTTTGGAATGTCAGCAAAGCTAGATCCAAACTAATATATAGGAAGGGAGGGTGCTATTTAGGGCTCGTCCACACGGAGACGCTTTCTGGGTTAAACGCAGAGGTTTTGCTTCGTCTTGGCCGAGCATCCAAACGAATCCTGTAAACGCACTGCCCGAAACCGCACTTTTTTGAAACCTGGTCCCAGAGTGGAAAAATCTGAAACCGTAGCCCTTTTGAATTTGTTTGGACAGCTTAAACCGCACATCCTACTTATATGTGTCGATGATGTCATCGCCACACCTCAGCTACCCTGGATGCCTAACAATACTAGTTTTCATACATGACATTACCTACGATTACACTCCGTAGGATAAATATCACCGATAGCTTATGACTTGGTGGACTGAACACTGTTTTTCCCGCTGTTTTTTTATGAATTCTAGCTACTGTCAGTGACGTGAGAGAACTTAAGTTATTAGGGAAGTGCGGTGTAAGTTTACATTAATTTGTGCATAGTGCCAGTGTCATTCATTTATTTTACATGTCTTACAACATAAATAAATGCATTCATAGTGAAGTCAGATATGAGCATCCAAAGACGCTTAGAACTCATGTTAAGCCTATAGATGCGCACTAAATGCTTAATCTTGATTTGATGCAAGCAAAAGTATCGACTGTTACTAACAAAGGTATTATAGCAATATTATAAATTGTGGCGACGGAATAGCCTAGAACTTGGGTACGCCTAGCCTTTGCACTTGCGGTGAAGTTTTAACCAAAACTTATGTGAATCGCGGACTATCCTACAACCAAAGAAAGTAAAGAAGATTATTTTTACCTGCGTTAGCCAAATAAAGGACGGGACTGCACCCTTCACAAACCGTTCCAAATTAAGTTTATTAGTTTTACAGTTGACTACAGTTGACAGTTCACTATAAATCCACACAAACAATTCTGGTTTCCTTGCACTAGCCAGTTTTGTAGCCTACTCTGTCTGTTGTATGGCCTACACAGCGCACAAGCTTTGGTCAGTTTCTGTAACAAACAGTGCCACCAATACTAGTTTTGGTGGCAGTAACGTGTTGAGTCGTGTTGAGATGGATCCGTTTGGACGCAAATATTCTTGATACGGTTCCAGGGA
The DNA here is from genome assembly GCF_017589495.1 of Alosa alosa. NCBI lineage: Eukaryota > Metazoa > Chordata > Actinopteri > Clupeiformes > Clupeidae > Alosa > Alosa alosa. The sequence goes on from NC_063199.1 coordinate 11,872,476, forward strand.
AGACGGAGGTAAAAAAGGTCGGTTTGGTACGTGTGGACTAGGCCTCAAATACTTGGGAATACTGAGGAAGCCGAGACGACAAATGGTTCACAAGGCCAGATAACTGTTGATGCTGTTGATTGTGGTGCTAGCTACAATCAGCTGATTGTGGTGCTAGCTACAACACGCATCAAAGTGAAATGAAAGGTCAAATGTAAAAGTACACATACATAACTTTAAAAAATGTTATTTAAAAAATAAATCAGTAAAATAGGCAAGACAGACAGGTTGTGTCAAAAAGACAACTGACAGGCCAGGACCCAGTTCTGTGGCTGCTGGCTGGCCCCTGCGGGGGCTGCATGTGTGTCCAGGCAGGCCTGCCTCGTCACATGCCATGCTCCGTCAGCCTGCAACCGCTGCCATAGGGGCGAGAGCGGTGGGGTGGGGAGGGGCAGAAACAAGCCCTGGCAGGCTGCTGCACTTCACCTCACACACACACACAAGATTACACATTCTTTAGCTAGGAATTTGATCTACTTATATAAGCACCACACAACTATTCTGCAAGGGGCCTCTTTCTTTTTTTACCCCTGCAAATATTTTACTTTAGACCATCAATCCATAAGCAAGGCACTCCAGGCCCACAATTTAAAATGTTTCATTTTCCATACTGAAAAAATTAAGGTTATAAATCAGTTATTATAACAACAGCACAGATGGGGTCAACACAGTAATGTGTGCCTAGAGAAAGAAATATTTTACAAACATGATAAACTGCAAGTTTGCGTTTTTGCACTGAATATGTGTGACTGTCTCAAGACGTTATCTCCCCATTCTCTCAAGATGATTCCGACTGATATTGAATGTGTGCGTCAGAGGGCCATCACCATAGTTAATTATATACCCTGTTTGACAAGACTAGCAGTTAGTGAAAGGTGCAGTTGGACATTCTAATCCAATACATTGTTTGTCAAATCCAACAAACTGCTCCTCACAGTAGTCTAGCTTCAGTGTTCACAAATCTAGTGTTCCCACAGTCCTGGCCCTGAAAAAGTCTCAGACACTGCAATCCATTTTTTGAGTGTTTATCTATGGTTTTGATCTTGACTCATCACATCCTAAAGGTCTCGTGTGAATAACATTTGACTAACAACTCGTTTGACAGGGGGCGGGGAGGATCCTCCCCTTCATCCACTATATTGATATCAGAGTAAGCCCATTTATGCTACAATACTTTTCTCAGGACTGTAATTACATGTAAAGCAATTTTCTTGGTGAGCTGAATTTGAAAATGTAAACTTCTTCTAGAAATGAAATCCAATTACTACATAGCTAGCAAAGGCAACTTAAACTTCAAAAATGGATTAAATGACAAAGTTCTATTTGCTTGGATGATAGCTAGGTATGTAGCTGACAATACACCCTCCGAATTTTAACTTGCAACATTATAACAGGAAAATAAAACGAGACACAAGGTGCCCGTTTTGCTTGGCCGTAAAATTCATGAATGTCTTGCAAAGGTTCGCCCTTCTTACTCATAGCATTCCCTTTAATACTATTGTATCCAAGTAGACAACACCCATTACGTTGCCATTTTGCAAAATTATGTGTGAATGCAAAATTCCATTTTCTTCTATTGGCATCGGCATATGAAAGATGCATTAAAGAGAGACAAGAATAGTGACTCGGACGAACAGAACTCCAGCTGATCCACAAGTTGATTCAGAAGCACGTAAGGGAAAGGTGCCATTTGATTGGCTGTTTAGCTCCCGGAATCCTGAACCATTTTCATACTTGACCATTTTGCTTACTTGCAGTATTATTTTGTAATTAAAGGTAAACTATGCAGTATTGGCAATTTCCTTACTGTTTTCTCGGTTTTTGCTTCTTTTTCACTGGCTCTGTCATGACGAATGTCTGAGAAACTCCATCGCTACCTTTTTCTAGCCGGTGCCTGGCGTGTATGTGTATTTGAATGCAGTAAAGCAATTCGTTACACTCGTTATACTTCCTGACACTGAGGCCATCGGCCCGCCGCCCCACAGTTGCAAGGGTGGTTTTTCCACTCACAGGGGCTAGAGGGAAGCGAGACGGCCACCATTCAACCCCGAGTCAAGTCATAACCATTCCAATGACTCTGAAGCTGTTAAATGAAGGTAAATTAAGCTAAAAAACTTGCATATTAAGTTAAAAAACCTGCATAGTGTGCCTTTAAATAAATGAATATTATTACAGACACCACAGTTTCCAAAGAAATTATGCAGAAAGGACAGAAAAGACAACAAATGCCTAAATGCCTGTTCATTCTTTAAGTCATCATGAAACAATTTTCTGCACCGTTTCATCTGCTCTCATCACATGAATGTGAACTGGTCTTCCAAGTTTGAACATTCCAAGATTTCATAAATTTTCTTTTTGAGAGGTTTCTCAGATCACTTCAAACTGATGATAATGGCATTACACTAAACTCAAAGGACATTAACTAAATATACTGTAGTACTGGTAAACCAAAAACAAGAAGCTAGATAGGCTAGTAAAAGCATGTTCTTACCTGTAGCTCACACCAGGCCACTTCCACAGTAGTCTCTGTGTCTAGGCCTTTGTAGACGGTCTTGAATGAGCCACGTCCAATTTCAATGTCAAACTTCAAGAAGCGGCCTTCAGGAGATGTGCCCACAGCCTTGGTCTCCACCTCCTCTTCATCCTGCACTTTCTTCTCCAACTCTCTCTGTTCAGCCTCACTACGAGTCTTCTCTGCCTCTTTCCCATCGTCCTCCTCCTCCTCACGCTCATCTTCCCCTTGGCCCACAAAGCTGCTCCCAGACTCCAGCTCGGAGGCCTCGCTGGGCGGGTCTTGGGAGACGGCTGGCGCCCGCTCTCCATCACAGCCCATCAGTGAGAGGGGCTGCGGTTCCTGTGCTGAAACATCCCCCCTGGGCTCTCCAGCTGACTCTTGAACTTCCACCGGCTGCTCCTCTGCCACCGCTGCACACTGACCTGCAGACACTGGGACGGCTCCAGCACTAACGGAGTTGGCTGGAGGGAGGCCACGTTTGCAATCAGGTGGTGAGGCGAGGACGCAAGCTTTGCTGGGCAGCTCCAAGGCAGTGGTGTTGGAGTCGCTGATGACGCTACGGCGGAAGAAACGGTGCTCAGCCTTGAGGAGCTCCCGCTCGACATTGTGGCGCCGTCGGCGGACCTCGCCCAATAGCGAGTCCGAGCCAGAGCCGCTAGCATTCTTTGATTGGGGGGATAGGAATTTAACCATCTTACTGAGGTTGTCAGACATCTCAGCACCCACATGGGGGAGCAGATGTGTCAGAAATTATATCCCATCCATACAGGTTCAGCCCAAACAGAAAAATATGCGCTGGACAGACCTTAAGAAGTTGTTTAAAATCAATGTCTGCTTTGTACCTTTTCCTGTTATTTTAGTAGTCTTCTTGGTCAAATAAAGTCAATACTCTGGGGGTACACTTGGCCAAGGATATGTTGTGTTCCTCTGAAGAGGGAGAGGTTTTGGATACTTTGATTTCCACAATCAAGATGAGACACATCCATCATGTAGGCCATTGGCAATTTTCCTCTTTCCTCATCAAACATATGGTAGGCAAAGCCTTACATTTGTTCTTTCCAATTCAAAAAAATGCAACTGAAATTTCACAGCAGTGTCAGGATCGCTGAAAAAAAAGAAAAAGATATATTATGAAAAAATGCTTGAATTATAAAACAAAGTCCTGGCAATGGCAAAACTGTAAATGCACAGTGGGTGGGTGGGTGTGGCAACGTTAGGTGCCACCCTTTTAAAGACAGAATTTAAATACTGTGCAGCACTTATTTGGTAGAAACCACAAGTCCACGTACAAGCAGTTACCAAGTTAAGTGTAGGCAGTATAACCAATGATGTTAAACATTTAGATATTATAAACGACGCAGTTTGAAAAGAAAATTGTGGTCTAAATTGCTTAACAATGCATAGCCTACAGCAAAAAGTTCACTTAATAAAACCGTAACAATGATTGGCTCGCTGCTAGAACACGAAAGCAGTTTGCTCCATCTGTCAAACCTAACCCACGGTAAATATTAACATGCTTGCTGTAGAAGAGCAGTGTCCAAACAAACAAAACATTTAAGCATTAGCTGCTGTTAAGTACGTTCAAATTCATATTTGATTACAAAATAAGTGTTAATATTGTTTTGGAATTAACAATAAAACCCCACTGAAGGGTGGATTCAGCAAGTCAAGGTTCAACAAATCCTTATGTTGCTACCTTTCTTACCTTCCTATAATCACTGTATTTATGGTCTTATAAAAGGACAACAAATTCATGTTAGTGGATATTTAGGCCTACTATTCGTGTGTATCTTACCAGATACGGTGAGGCTGTCAAGCAACATTGTAGGCGTACGATATGGCCAAAGACAAAGTGTTCCAAACACAAACGTCAATTCTATGTTGTGACCTCGCGAGGTTAACAATGTAGCAAGCCAGCAGCTAAGCAACACAGCCAGAGCTAAGCTAACGTTACAGCTATTGGGCTAAAGCTCTGAAGCTAGCGCTGTTCTGTAAGCTTGGGCCTCGCAGGCTCCGTCATCCGTTAACAATCAGCTGGATAATAGCGAACGTTCACAATCACACAATAATACAGCACGAAATGACAAAGATACACCCAACATGTAATGCAAATTGAAATAAAAACAAGTCCGTGGATACATTACGTTTGTAAATTGTTGAAAACATTGCGTTACTTACTGGCTAATGTGATGTTAGCTTGCTAACGTTATCTTACCGTGTGCGGCTTCAAGTCTTCATGCTGACATGCATTAACGTTAACGTTAACAGCGGGAATGGAAACGTAGTTGATATTCCTGGTTAAATCCGAATACCCAAGGAAACGTTTGTCAAAAAAAGAATAAAATCTCTTTAAATTAACGCGACGCAAAATTAACTAGGTCAATGGATAATACCACGGCCGGCTAAATTGTGAATGAAGCTGTTCGAATGTCAACTGTTTAAACAATATGCACCACCTCCTTCCGCTCATCATGGCAGCTCGCGAGGCGACATCGGTCCTTTGTTGTGTTTTTCACATTGACCTCAATCCTTTTTTCCTTCTTGCTGGTTGAACTTCTTCTTTGTCTTAATAACTGCATGTTGAAAAAGGGATAATGCAGTACATTTACTGCCACTTACTGGGCTGGAGTAGGCTAAGCGGGATAGGCGTAGGCCTACCACCAAACAGGGATCTGCCACCAAAGATTTTACAGCTCCCTCTGTCTAAAAATCTTTGCAACTACCATACCATACTTGCCATAGGCAGTAGCCTAAAAGCTTAGAATATATTTGGTAAAAGAAAGAAGCCCATGGAGATATTGACCTCACTCCATCAAAAAAATCAAGTTAATATCCTCATATTAACTCATTCAATTATGGTGAAGAATTCCAAAGGGGTATTCAGTGGCCCATAGGCCACCCCATTAGTTAACTCAAGACTCTAAAACATTACTCTTTACTGCATTAATGACACACCAAAACCCAGCATCCATCTCTAAATAATTCATGTCATTCATGTTGTCGCTTTAGCAATTGTGAGTAGTGCAGTATATAATTGTGAGGGAAGGCCTGTATGTTGCAACAAGTGGGAGACACTGAGGGTTTCGCCTACCAGATTGTCAAGTTTTCAATATGTAAGAATACAATGAAATACTTGTGCTCGCTGGGGATGCCAGCCAAATTGTTCACTGTTGCTATTATGTAGCTGTTGTTGTGGTTGTCCATTCCCATAGGACTGCTATGCAGCTGCATCTCCGCTGTTATGCCGTCCCCATTGGACTGGTATGCATCACTGCTAGTCACCCCCAGTGGACTGCCCTTTCCGGTTCCCATCAGGTCTGTACCACCACTTCTGTGCCGCCAAGTCCCGCCCTTTGCTATCCATCTGCATCACTGCAGCTGTACTGACTATTCCCTGGCAGAATTTCTACCCTGCCTATAATGCATTTCACATAAATAAACCAATATGAAGGTGTGGCTCATTCCTTGGTTTAGTTGGCTTGCTAGCACAGCCTTAGTTTAAAAAGACTATTATTTTTGTTGTTATTATTATTATTATAATTATTATTACTTTTATCATTATCAGTATGATTATTGTTATTATTATGTTATTCACTTTGTGGGTGCTTGTTGCTTGTTATTTTATTCTTGCCTCCTCTGCCAAGGACTTTCTTTGTTGATTTGTTTGTTTGTTAGTTGGACTATGGACTATGTTTCCAACATCATAATGGATGTAGACTTTGCATTAACTTTGAAATTGGTCCAGCCTAACCGATCACGTCGATCAGGGATTCCTAACGTTATTTCCTACTGTACTGCACCTTATCTTTACAAACTGATAATAACCCTCATTGGCAGTCAGGAAACAATGTATTCCGTTGGTGTATACATTACACATTCTCCTGACTGCAATTTTGTTTATGTTTGCAGCCATTGCAACTATACTGTTTACCAGCTTTTGATTTCGAGACTAATATCATCCACTTGTCGCTGATTGGACCACCATTCTGATGGCTAAAGGGAAACAGAAATGCATTGACAGGAGCCAGACTAGTATCTCAGTGAGAAAAAAATGAGCGGAGATAGTCAAGTGGGTGAAAATAGAGAGGAATGTTGTGAAATATGGTATTAAAAGGCAATGTTGTGTGGAGGTAAGTAAAGTACAGCACATTTTCTAGCACAAAAGGCCACTCAAAGAGCTTTACAAAAGACATAGACCAATACAACATAAACATACAGTACATATGTACTTGAAGTATGTACATATGTACTTGAACTTGGGCAGCAGTGGCCCACTGGTTAGCACTCTGGACTTGTAACCGGAGGGCTGCCGGTTCGAGCCCCGACCAGTGGGCTGCGGCTGAAGTGCCCTTGAGCAAGGCACCTAACCCCTCACTGCTCCCCGAGTGCCGCTGTTGTAGCAGGCAGCTCACTGTGCTGGGATTAGTGTGTGCTTCACCTCACTGTGTGTTTACTGTGTGCTGTTTGTGTTTCACTAATTCACCGATTGGGTTAAATGCAGAGACCAAATTTCCCTCACGGGATCAAAAAAGTATATATACTATATACTTATACTTAAGTACATGTGCTCTAATATATTTGAGTCGCTCTGGACATCTACTGAAATTATAGGCCATTCTAATACCATACACTTTTTGTTAAATTCAGCTCCTCACTATCATTTAGCTGTTTTTGTGTACAAACTCTGGTGTTTGCTTGGCTCTATAGGAAACAAACATAGTTACTTGGGCCAAGAAATAACTGCTGCACCGCTGCACCATCGAGAGCATCCTCACCAACTATGTCACAATATGTAAAATCATGTAAATCAGGTTTCTCGGGCAAGTATACTTGCGTATACAAGGAATTTGGTTTCTGAATTTATCCCATCTGTGAATTAGTGAACACACAGAGCACACAGTGAGGTAAAGCACACACCGGAGCAATAAGGTGAAGCACACACCGGAGCAGTGAGCTGCCTTGCTACAGCAGCGCTCAGGGAGCAGTGAGGGGTTAGGTGCCTTGGATGTGCCTTGCTCAAGGGCACTTCAGCCGTTCCTACTGGTCGGGGATCGAACCGGCAACCCTTTGGCTACAAGCTTGAAGCCCTAGCCAGTAGGCAACTGCTCTGCCTCTGACTAAAAAGCAGTACAGAGGGTGGTGAAAACTACACAATGCATCACCGGTTCCTCACTCCCCTCCATCGAGGCCATCCAGAGCAAGCAATGCTTGCACAAAACGCACATCATCATCAAAGACTGTTCTCACCCAAACCACAGACTGTTCACCCCACTCCCCTCTGGGAGGCGTTATAGGTCTCACCCAGACCAGCAGGTTCAGAAGAAGCTTCTTTCCTGTGGCTGACACCTTACTGAACACTAACTCTGCACATCAGTGACAACCAACCCATCTGGTTAAGCACTAACTGCATTTCGTTTTCTCTGTACTTGTACTCTGTGCAATGACAATAAAGTTGAATCTAATCTAATCTAAACAGTCCGAGCCCAGCACTTAATCTTCTCCCCTATTGGAGAATACAAAGCAGGGAATTTGAGACTATTCTTCTTGACAGAATCTCTCCAGATCCTCTAGGGCCCAGCATCCTCTCTTGTGCAATTTCCTCTTAAGCTCACTCCACAGGTTTCTATCAGCTTTAGGTCAGGGGCCAGGGGACTATGGTCTTTACAAAAGCTAGATTTTTGAAAACAAATTTTGTGTTTTTCTGGACTTTTTCTGTTGACCTCCAACAGTGATCTCTTTTAATATCCTCTTCAATAAGTTGGACAAAATAAACATGGGTCCTTGTCCAGCGAAGTGTCTTACAGTTCCAGTTGATTGGAACTTCTAAATTACTGTTAGGCATTTTCAGGGAAGTAGGCCTATAGACCTATGTTTCTTCATAGCTATTCCCTTATTTATGGAGGTCAACAAACTTTCCCCTTATTTTAATTATTTATTGTCTTCTCTTCCTTATGTTGAAAAATAACTAGGGCATTTCACCTCTGTGTCATATTATTTTTACACCTCAGTAAAACATGATGTCAAACTTGACAACTGCTTGAAAGTCCATAGACACTCAGTAACTTTTAGATTGTGCAATGACACAACAGATAGCAATCAAATTCCTTGTATGTGTGAGAGGAGATTAGATGTCATTAGATGTCAATGCTAATTAGATGTCAATTGTAGATTTACAGATGTTGTGGCTTTGAAACAGTTAATTGGGGTAGGTCCAGTCACTAGCTACTGCCATTCTTTTGCCTGGCGGTGGGCTATTCAATGATAGGAATGTCTTAAGAAGACTAGACTGCGATACTTTGTAACCTGGGCCTACTCGTCAGCTATTAAATAGGCCTACATTTTCCTTTTTTTGCTGTTGTGAGATGTGGTCATCAGGAGAGACAAAGGATGTTACAATTATCGCAGAGGCGCCATCTACTGTTCACATACGAGCTCTACAAGATGCGAAAGAGACGCAGAGGCGCATGACATCCAGGTGCTGAGAATAAAAAATCTCTTGGTAGGCCTGTTAGTATAGTCAGTACACAAATAGTATAGCTTAATTTACATCATGCAGGATTCTGCACATCTTAATAAAATTGCCCGCTTGACCACTCTTGCTAAAGAGGTTTTCCTTTTAAGCTCATGGTATTGTAGCCTAGGCTATGACTTATTTTAACCTCCTGTCAACATTTTACTGTGTGAAGAAAATAGCCCAATTTCCAATTAGCACAGGTTACTTTTTGTGTGGGAACCATTTATTTGCTATCCACATGGTCTCGGAATGGCGACAGTAGACAAGCTTGACATTTTGCACGTCATAAGCGCACAGCGTAAGGTTTACGTCACTGAAATCATCTGGCTCTGGGAAGATGCTGGCAGAGCCTACAGAAATAAAAAATGAAAAGGTTTTTTATGATGGAATCGAAGAATGCCTGGTTTTAAATTCATCGCAATATCGTTGACTCCGGCTACAACGCAATCCCTCGACCTGATGGTACATAGAAGGTAGTTTGATTTATTAACGATTTTCATCATAAAGCCTTTACATGAGCCTGATAGACTCGAATGGTGCTCAGTCTTATCTTGAATGGTCGTTTACATTTAATCTTGTGCAGAACCTAGGCTAGCTTACACAGTCATGTATTTATTGCAAATAGTCCAGAGCTTGTTTGTTAAAAAAAGGCAGAGGAGGCTGTTAAGTTATCGTACATTTTCTAGCCCATTTTAAGAGTAGCCTAGTGTAATGGTTGTGTGGTGTGGGGCGCAATGGTGGAGGAGGACGGTGAAAAGGGAGACATCTGTATCATTGCTTTGACGGTTCTCATTGGTATTGTCAGCATCACACGTTCTTAGGCTTTTAGTTATTTTTGTCGGTGCATTGTTAAGCTATTTGAGAATGCAGATGACAATTACAACATGAATTGAATAGGCTATTAGGTGATGACCATTATTTTAGAGAGCTTTTGCATAAGATGAAGACTGAGGGGTACAACCCATTCCTCAGAGGAAACCTGCAAATAAAACCAAATCTAAATATAAATGACAACTACATTCACAATTTGGCAGATTATTATATCTGTGACAAATGAGTCCAAATACTCTTCGCAGTAGACCTTGATGGTTAAATTTTAAGTATGGTAACCTTGGGTGAAGATCAGAGTCAATAGCTCTAACTGAATTGGAGTTTCTCCTTTTCAGTTTAAGTGCTCGATAAGCTTATTTTACATCCTTGTATAGCCTATGGTTAGAAAATGTCCATAATAGCTTTGTCTGATTTATTGACCCTGAGCACCTAAATGTAATTGGTAAGCTTTGATATTGTTTGGATTTTTTCAGACACAGATATGACATGACACATCAACCCTATTATGTGCTGTTGTAATGCACTGTCATTCAGAGGATCCATCAGCTTTTGAGCCTATGCTTACACTGGCCCTTTCTGGTTTCAGATCACAGATACCATGCAAGGAGATCTGGAGGAACTGTACCTTTACTTCATCAATAAAACATTCAGTTTAATGTTCAAACCAGTGTTTGAGAATAAGTGTCCGTCCAAGTTGTTTAAGGTGAAGAACCACCTTCCTCATTTTCACAGTCAAATCATATAGTATTTGTAATATTTCCCTCAAAAACTATCACAGATAGCCAACATGTATGGTAGTGCTCGCTCAGTCAACAAAAATGACTCCAAGGCCAACCATGGTGCAGGAAAGAATAGCCAGAGCTCAGGACGCTCCCCGCGCCTGCCACGTTCCCCTCGCATGGGTCACCGGCGCACCAATAGTATGGGTGGCAGTGGCGGGGGCCCAGGAGGTGGGGGAAAGACTCTCTCCATGGAAAACATACAGTCCCTCAACGCAGCTTATGCCACCTCTGGACCCATGTACATGAGTGACAACGAGGTAGCTATAGCCACCACCTCTGATCTGCCCAAGAGCACGGTCACCCTGGCGCGCTCCAGTGGACGGGTGCCCTATGGAGTCCGCGGAGCTGTCATGGGCAGCACGCCAGAGATGGCGGTGGCACTTCCTGGCGTGGCTGTGACCCCCTGCGACTCGGTGGGTTTCGCAGAGCTCCATGCGGCCTCCACGGTGCCCCACTCCCTGCGGCAGGCGCGGGACAACACCATCATGGAGCTGCAGGTGCAGCTGAAGGAGGTGCTGCGGGAGAACGAGCTCCTGCGGCGGGAGGTGGACATCAAGGAGAGCAAGCTCAGCTCCTCTATGAACTCCATCAAGACCTTCTGGAGCCCCGAGCTGAAAAAGGAGCGCGCCCTGCGCAAGGACGAGGTGGCCAAGATCTCTGTGTGGAAGGAGCAGTACCGTGCTCTTCAAGATGAAACTCAGGTAGGCATATTAACAGTGTCAACAGTGAGTGCGCATCTTGAACCAGTGTTTTAAAGTTGGCTTAGGATGTTATGAAATTTGCTTTTTCTCATCCTTTAATGTCAGACACAAGCACGTTTAGAGATGGAGAGGAGAGTAAAGGCTACAAATCCCCAGTCATATTAACCCACATTTGATGTTAAAGATGACATACATAAGTAGAGTTATGAAATAGCTCTGGATTCTTTAAAGGTACTGTGTAAAGGGTGTGATTTTTAAAATGGCCTCATGGGAAAATGTGCAGTACAGTAAGCACTGGGATCCTGGGATGGTGGAAGCTTACATGCCTCGGTCTACTCTCTCTTTCCCACATGATACACAAAAGAGTGTGTCGGTACAGACACTTAGATTTGACTACAATCTGAATTTGTCTAGTTTCTTTTATAGCTTACACCATAAGCTCATAGTTTTTATGGTGGAATTATCCAATAGACAGTGGAATTGTTTAATAAAATTTGTCTGGTCAACACCATCTTAATACTGGTTAATTAAATGTGGGTAAATTATCTTTTCTGTGAAGCTGATGAGGATGAGTCTTGCTACTGAATATACATTTGCCTGTTTTAATAGAAAATCATAATTTCCTGCATTGTCTAAATAAATGTTTACTCTTATAATTTACTGTGCATGTGTGTACAGTTGACTGTACAGTGTCAAAGCTGAGTTGTGTGTCTTACAGACACAGTCAGTATCAAAGTTTAGCAGTTGTCATTGTTTATTGGAATTGATTGGTCTTCTTTAGAAATGAAATGTTTCATAAACACAAGCTACAGGAAACCAGATGTTTCAGGGGCATAACATGTATGGAGAAAGACACCAAGAACATTATCAGTTGCAGTCAATGAAAACAAACTAACAGGTTAGAATTAGGCCAGTTTTGTTTTAGTATTTTTCGGTGGCAAAAGGAGGGGAAAACAAACAGAAATTGCAGTGTATTTAAACACAACAGCCAATAAAGCAATCACTACCAAATAACAGAGAATGCACTCATAATGGCGCCAGTGTCTGTCTAATTTCACTAATTTTGGGTAGGATTATATGTTTGGCCTTAGGTCAGACAACAAAATGAATGCTTTTGGTTTGCTTTTCAGACAGTTGGTAAATAATATGGTGTCCTGTATAGTTTGGCGGAGACTACATCTTAAACCAACTATGGGTCCTGAACTCGTGTGTCTTCAGCCTGCAGTTGTGTATTTCCAGCCAATCGTTCCCCTCTAATGGAAGATGACTGTTTTCACATTTCCTCCAGTCCCTTTACACAGCTGTCTGGTTAATTACCCACTCAGGGAGCCTCAGCAGGACTCCTGGAGCACCCGCGCTGCTGTAGGCTAATCCACTTTCTCCACTTTAATACATTGATTCCTCTCATTTCAGTGATTAGTTTCAAACTCTGCATGTCTGCAAAATGGCTGTCATGCCATCATAAAAATAGGACCTTCATAGTGATTTGGCAGATGCCAGCTATTTCCGTGACATATATTTTTGCTAAATGTGTTTGGGAATCATGCTGTCAGTGCAGTAATGACAAGAAGAGGTAGTGTAGACTTGCAGCATCAGTTGTAATTGGTGACACATGTTAGCACATAAGCATAACTGCCAATTTTAGAAACCAGAATAATGAGGATTTTACATGCATTAGAGCACATTCTTCCAGAAGACTGTAGGCGGTGAGCATGAAAAGGATTGTGTAGCTTCGGCTGTTTGTATACTCCAGTAAGCTCAGAAGCGTTGAATGTCAGCTCCATATGTTCATTATACATGACATTCAGAATGAACCTTTCATATGTAACAGACATTGTTTGCTAATGTTAACATTATTCATGGTATACCTAAAATGGTAGCCTGGTAGTCTTAGTTAAAACTGTTAGTAGTAGTTTTGTACATTGTATGTAGGCTAGGTCGCTTTTTGTGGATGACTTTGTCATCTGTATCTTAATGGAATAGCTGTATCATAAGATATCCCTCCCTGGTTATGGCCTACACACACAGTTTTTTTACAATAAATTATTATTAATTAAAGGGGCCATGTGTACTATTTTGTTGTAAACATTTTTAATTCTTTGTTGCCTGGATATCCACCTTTAGCTAAAAAGCTTTGGACAATTTTCGGACCGTACTCTATTGTAATACCACTTTGTATCTCAGTGTAATTTAAGTCGATGAAAGAGCGCAAGAGACAACTAAAATCCTACAGAATTCTGCACAAACCCCCTTTAAGGACGTAGCATATTCACATTTTTTCCATAACATTGAAATAAATACAACAACAAAAAAAGGTCTATTGTATGTCATAAAACTCCAGCCCTTAACCTCAAGGTATTCTGGTCGAGTTATCCAGTATATATCCAATTTATGTCTCCAATATGTTCTCCTATTGTAATCTTTTCATCTTCTGCAAAAGTTACCAAGTAAAGTACCACCTACTTTAAATTTTAAGTGGGATTTAAATCTGAGGACTGATGTAGCCAAACATTCCAAGTCTATTGCCATTAAGTCAAGGTTTTGCTATAGGATCATCATTGTCTTGCTGGAAAGTCAATTGATCAACCAGTTTTAGTGAGAGAGAATGCTTCTACTCCAAAATGGCCTGGCATTTAAAAGAATCCACAGTATCAGTCAAATGCTTTTCCCAAACTCAACTCAACTCAACTGTGTCACTTACGATGAAGCTAACAATTTAAGATGAAGACAAAAAAATGCATTCATGTACTATCTTACACTCAAAGTTTTAAAAGGCTGTTTTTGAATTTTGTACATATAAACCTAATTGTGATTCTTGCTATGTTTGTATTTTCACCACCTATCATAGCATCTTCAAACAACTATACAAGCCCTGCAAGCGGAGCTGCGCATTCAGCGTGACTTGAACCAGCTCCTTCAGCCACCCAGCGAGCCCCTGGCCTCTGAGCCCACAGAGGAGCATGAGCGGCAGGCCCGGGAGCTCTTCCTGCTGCGCCGCACCTTGGAGGAGATGGAGCTGCGCATCGAGACCCAGAAACAGACGCTGCTGGCCCGCGATGACTCTATCAAGAAGCTGCTGGAGATGCTGCACACCAAGGGGCCCTCGACCAAGGCCTGCGAGGAGGACCACGAGCGTACCCAGAGACTGGCCGAGGCCGAGATGCACATGCACCACCTGGAGAACCTGCTGGAGCAGAGGGACAAGGAGATGGCCGCACTCAGGGAGGTGGGCACACTGACCTCACCTGGACTGCAACCACATCCCAGCCAACACACCCATGCTCTTATAGGGACCACTGACCAAGCCGACGGTCAGACATCCGATAAGGTCTGGCCAGTCGAGGAGCATCTGTTGCTCCAATTGGTGCAGTGTGTGCGGCTCAGCCAACACTAACTGAAATCTGGCATCTAGTTTATGACCGATTCAGCATGTTGATTTAGCATGTTGAATCGCCATCAGAACCCGTCAGGGTTCCTCTAATTGGCTTGCCTACTTCTTGCTAAGAAGCACAGTGTAATCATCAAATATTCCCCTAAGGAGATACTATCCTGTTAGTTAGCGTTTTACTGGATCTAATAACACAGTTTCACCTTTTTTTTCCCTCAGCCTCTTTCCTCCACACAATCAAAAGACTGGCAATGCCAGTGTCATTTGCAACTTGTTAGAAAACATATACTTGATTAGAAGTAGATATATATTACGCACTGTCTTAGGTGAGCAAGAATAGTGAGCAAGAAAAGCTACGTTTTGTAGCCCATATCCACATATGGCACAGCAGTAGAACGTAGCCTACGTGCTAGTTGACAGTGGGCAGGCGTTGCTGTACTGTACAGTATGTATAGTGCAACTTTTTCCGCCCACACAGGCAACACAGTGAGCCAACAGGACTCAACAAACAGTTGGCATTGCAGTGTATGCTTTGAACTCAGATGTGCATTCGCCTTTAGAGTGATGCTGTTTCGTGTCTTATTCGGCAGTGGATTGTTCAGAAGGCTGCATTATGTTTGTAGTAGCATTTTCAGTTGATGACTTGGTTTGGACTTTGGTGTTCTGTATCTTAATATTAATTACTTAGACGTAGACAACACACACAAAAGCCTAATGAGACCTAAATCTGTAAGCCCAGATACTTCTCTGGTAACTCTACTAGTTGTATTTGAAGTAAACATCTGTCTCTAAAGGCTCCAGGTGCTCACTGAACAGCATTACAGAGTAGCTTTTTAACAACCAGAAGTTCACAAGAAACCAGAGATGGCAAGTAATGCCAACAGAGACTTAATGGAGGATGGGTGTTGGCCTGTAGTGGGCAGATATGGCATGTTCTAGCATGAGTACTTGGCAGCATAGTGTGTGTCTTACTGTTACTTGTTTTTACATTTCTGATCTCTGCATCCACTTTGCATTAATATCAATTTTCAATTGATCAATGTGAAAACAGTGAATAATTTGCATATAGACTAGGGCATATTTGTGGGCTGAACTGTATGAAACATATTACTGTCTATAGGAGCTGCTCCGTCGCTATGAGGGAACCCCAGACTCAACAAAGACCAAGGCCCTGCAAACAGTTATTGAAATGAAGGTGACACTTAAAACTACTTCATGAATGTGCACACTCAGTTTGCTTGTTCAAATAATCACCATGTCTACTATCTTTTGCCATGACTTTTCATGATTTCCTTTTTACTTCTACTTAAATCTACTTAAAGTGCAAGTCATTACAGACCACATAAGCTACTGTGACTCAACCAAGAAAGTAATTGAAAGACAATAAAAGACATAATATGAGCAAAACATTTTGAAAAATATGAAAATTGTTTACGAGTTAACAACTTTCCAAATATTTAGCATCATCATTCAGAAATTCCAATCTAAAGAGTTTTAAGAGACTCTGAGACTTCAGATATACTGTACTGTCCTCAGGAGAGGTGTTCCATTCCTAGTGCTACAGGTATAAACGGTTTAAAAAGGTGCTGTGAAGCTAGCTCGGTTTGGACACTTGTTGTGTAGCACTAGAACAGATGCTGTCCTACAGTCTGATTTGATGTATTTCCAAATGGGTTAAGAAGCACACACAGTCTTGGTGAAGAGCTCCTGCAGTGAGTGACATGGCTGTGTCCGTCCGTCCGTCCCCAGGACTCTCAGATCTGCTCTCTGGAGCGCGGCCTGCGGGAGCTGGAGGACCAGGTGATGATGCTGCGCTCCAGCAGCGCGCTGACCTGTGAGGAGCGCCAGGAGGAGGTCAAGCAAATGGAGGTCTATCGCAACCACACCAAGTTCATGAAGAGCAAGGTAATTGCTGCTCAGGAATGTCCTCCCTCCCAGTAATGATGGTCAGTGTCCTGTTGGGTGTTTTGGATAGATTTCGGTAATTGTATGGTCATTTGTGGGGTAACTCTGCTTTTTGCCAGATGGATCAAGTGAAGCAGGACCTCTCCAGAAAAGACAGTCAACTCCTGGGATTGCAAACCAAACTAGAAACATTGACCAACCAGTTTTCGGACAGCAAGCAACACATTGAGGTGCTAAAAGAGTCGCTAACAGCTAAAGAACAGCGAGCAGCCATCCTGCAAACAGAGGTACGGCACTGAAATGAGTATGTTATAATGAGCATGATTTGGCATGCTGAGATTCAAGCACACATTCATAACAGCTTTGGTCACACTTTAAATCAGGTCACAAAAATACTAACAGCTTTGCCAATATCATAGTCTAAAAGGAAAACACTTTCCCAAAGTTTTTTATGTACTGGAAACTTGTTAGTTATTTTAAGTAGATAATTGCTATTTTTACAAGCATAGAATATAGACTACAACTACAGTCATATAACTGTAAATACAGGCTACAGCTTATGTGAATAGTGCCACACGATTAGAGACACTCTCATTAGACAGGTGATGAGGGTCCTACTACTTCTGTTTATAATAAAAGTAGGACTATAATGAGTAGAGAATGTAGAGGAACTGTAACCAATCATTGCTTTGTTGTGCACAACTGAATATATAATGTCATGGGTAATAATGAAAATATAAAGTTTTGGTGCAGGGTTTTGTAACACCACTTGGGGGCAGAATAAGAGCACATTCTGTACACACACCACAGTCTGTGACGATGTGGAAAAGAGTTGCCTGTTGGGTGATATCTAGCAGCTATAATCCGTTGAAGTAGTGGTAGCCCTGTATTTTCTTCGTTCATGTACTGCGTTCAGCTACTTTTTTCAAGAAAGCACGAGAGCCTAATGTGACTGGCCGTATTTGTAGGTGGATGCTCTGAGACTGCGTCTTGAGGAGAAGGAGAGCACGCTGAACAAGAAGAGCAAGCAGATCCAGGAGATGTCAGAGGAGAAGAGTACCCTCAACGGGGAGATCCATGACCTCAAAGACATGCTAGATGTTAAGGAACGCAAGGTTAATGTGTTGCAGAAAAAGGTAAGATCTCAGACAAGCACAGGCAAGTCATCAATCATAAGTCAACTACATTATAAGTGACATTTGGTCGAGCGAGCAGGAGAAATATGTTCCCATGCACCTGCTTGGCATTTTAGAACCCTAATGGTGTCTAGTTTTTCATGTTACGTAGGTCAACTAATGGCCCATGGGGTTCATTTGGAGGCCAGGTTGTATTGATGTTCACACATGTGTCTAAAAGAGCTGATTTTCATAGTAATAGCCCAGGTGGTGTGAAAATGGTGCTCACGTTTTCATAAAAGCATGAAACTTGCTGCAGTTGCACAGTTTGGGCCCCTGCACGTTTTTAGAAATGGATCCATCACAAAAACGCCTTGTCATGGCAATGGCAGTCATTTTACTTTTTTAGCATACCAGCTGCTTTTTATTATGTCTCATAATATGTAATAATTATATAATATGTAGGCCTCTCGTCACTGTTACAGATTATTATAGATAAATGGATATTTGATAAGTAAACTATCTTGATCTTGTCAGCTTGTCAGTTAATGTTACCTTGTTTTTGGTGTGAGCTAGTGGGCTGTTGCACGTTTTAATGGGATTGGATTAAATATACTTACCGGTACTAACATTTGCCAACAGTTAAAATTGGACAACAAAATTGCAGACTGCACCTTTAAGGCCTGGCTTCAGGTGTAACTCAGAGATGTTAAAACAATGTTAGTGCGTGAACGATATGTCTCATAAATGAGATCTATGTGGCTGATGTTCCATCCCCAGATTGAGAACCTCCAGGAGCAGCTGAAAGACAAGGAGAAGCAGATCAGCAGCCTGAGGGAGAGGCTGAAGTCCCTCCAGACGGACACCTCCAACACAGACACTGTCCTCAGCACCCTGGAGGACTCACTTGCTGAGAAGGTCACTCCAGACTACATTTAGTTTTTATGAGGACTGCATATGAGGGGTTGAACATATGAATGAACTTCATGAATTGAATATTACTATCCAATAACAAATTATTACATAACTTAATGATTATGGGTATCAAAACATGTAAGTTTGGTGAATTGTTTGTGTGCGTCTGGTGTGATCAGTATATGATCAATTATGTGGCACACATATGGCAGTACACATTTGATATGTCTATAATTTTATAGCGTTTTAAAAGGGTTGGAACACTGACAGCTCATTTGACATTTTGGTTGATTCCTTTCTCAAATGGTTGTGTGTGTGTGCGGCGTATAGGACCGCATCATTGAGCGTCTGAAGGAACAGAGGGACCGCGAGGAGCGAGAGAAGTCAGAGGAGCTGGACACCAGCAAGAAGGAGCTGAAGGAGCTCAAGGAGAAAGTGTCTCTCCTACAGGGAGACCTGTCAGAGCGAGAGGTGAGAGAAACAACCACAGCTTCCATGACTCGCCAAGACAACTGATCAGCTGACGACTTTGCATAATACTACCTGCCATTGAATCATTGTTCCTAGACGTCCTTGCTGGATCTGAAAGAGCACGCGTCCTCATTGGCCTCGTCCGGTCTGAAGAAGGACTCCAAGCTGAAGAGCCTCGAGATTGCCCTGGAGCAGCGTAGAGAGGAGTGCAGCAAGCTGGAGAACCAGCTGAAGAGGGTCAGAGTGGTGGAGAGAGATGACCAGCACACACAGACTCGCATGCCACAGTTTTGAATTGCCTTGATTTGGGGTTACTCGTAGTGTAGGGCCAGCTTCTCACTCCAAAGGGGTTCCTGTTAATGCTTTTGTCTGATAACAGATATTAGAGTTCCTATTTCATATGCATTTTAAGAGTAACTTTTTTCTTCTAACACTACTAAGTATTTGATTCTACTGTGTCATGTGTTCTTGTAACACCATACCTTGTGTGTGGATGACCCGCACAGGCCAAACATGCAGCTGCTGATGCACAAGCGAACTCAGAGCTATCTGAGAAGATCGCCGCTCTGGAGACAGATGTGGCTAGACACAGAGAGGATTCTGGGAAGGCCCAAGCGGAGGTTGACCGTTTGTTGGAGATCTTGCGCCAGATGGAAAATGAGAAGAATGACAAAGACAGAATAATCAATGAGCTGGAGAGGTAAGGACGGTAAACTTTTTTCCCCTTCTTGGATTCAAAAGTGATCACTGCAGTCCAAAACTATTTAACTTGTACCTGAGTGGGAGTAGACAACTTTTTTTAGAGCAATCTTTTCTTTTGCTGATGTGTTATGGAGTGCTACTAAGGCCCACCTCTGCTCACAGGGCTACATACTATGAGGGATACCACACTTATGAATCTCTTTGTGTTTTGTGTTTTCCCCCCAGTGAAATGATTAAAATAGAGACTAAAACAGAGCTGACCAAGTTTAGAAGCAGAATCTGAAATGCACTAAATCACCCAATGCCAAGTGTAATGCAGACTATTGCAGCATCACAGTTCTGAAAACTATTAGTATTCTTACAACACTACTACTCCGCCAAGTGTTATTCATGATCACTACTATTACAACTACAATTATGACAGGATGTCAGCATCTTTTTGTTTAAGTAAAGATTTATTTATTTATTTAACTTGTGCAGATTGACTTTTTTCCCTTTCAGATTCACTGCTGAGTTACCTCTCTCTTGTTTCTGATTCTTTTTTTTTGTCATCTTCTTTCCTTGGCAAATTCTGTCTAGTGTGACATCGAGGTTAGTGGACATCCCAATATCCCCTTAGTTGTAGTTCTCCTTGACCTAGTATTTGCAGTACTTTATCAAAACCTTAATCCCTTATGGCTAAAAATGGACATGGATTTTTAGCCATAGGTCTAGCCATTTTTAGCTACACAGACAGACTGGACTTGCTAACAATAAAGAACTCCATGTGATCATTTACATGGCTTTACTGTCTTACTGTGCGCAGCTTTTAAAAAGTAAAGACAGAAGGCTTTCCTTCAGTTTGTCATTCAGTGAGCACCCATGACATCTTACCCCTGAAGGTCCTTTGAGGCTGAAAAAACAAATGTCCTTTCAGATCTGTTTAATTCCATCTGATTACAACATTAACAGAGACCAACATCTGTCACTGCAGTAATGTTAACAGTTATCATGAAATGGGATGATGATGCAATCAATCTTATTTTACATTCAGAGCAGTGAAGCCCAGATTGAGTTCCAATGTTTGTTGAAGGGCCTTCATCATTCACCTCTTCTAGTGTGTCCTTGATGAACTCCCCTTCTGTGCGTCACTGTAGGCAAATAAGGGAGCAGAGCAAGAAGGCCAGCACCCAGAAACATCCTGCGGAGAAGGGCAGAAACAGCAGCGACGGTCCCCAGCAGGTAACGCACCTACAGTAGGCTCACCAATCAAGGGTCAGGAGACCAGGGAGAGAACAACATGTTTGACAGGCGTCATGGAATAATCACCTCTAACTCTGTGGTCCTGTATGAGCACTTGTCTCTAGTAAATGTCATCTTCTCCTCACTTGTCAGGACTCTCTGCGGCAGAAGGCTGAGCGCATCGAGGAGCTGGAGGAGGCGCTGAGAGAGAGTGTCCAGATCACGGCTGAGCGGGAGATGGTGCTGGCCCAGGAGGAGGCTGCTCGGGCACACCAGGAGAAACAGGTCAGACATATACAATTCCAGACGTGTGTCAAGGCAGGAAGAACAGATAAGAAAAACATATAAAAGGATGTCACAATGTGTCTATGTGAAACTATCATTTAGAACAACAATGTAATGGTGGATCTGTGGAACATTCATTTAAATTAAGATTGTTGCCTTTTCTTTTTGGAAGATGGAGGAACTGCTTGCAGCCATGGAGAAGGTGAAACTGGAGCTGGAGTCCATGAAAGCTAAGATGTCGTCTACCCAGCAGTCTCTGGCAGAGAAGGAGGCTCACCTGACGACGCTGAGGGCTGAGCGCAGGAGGCACCTGGAGGAAGTGCTGGAGATGAAGTAAGCCTGCTCAGAATACTCTCTTAAAATAAAGGAAAAAAACATAGTTGTCCTCAACAAAGGGCAAAGAAATATTCAGCCTAGAACCATCTGTCGGCGGTTTGTATAACCATTTCAGGGCTTTCTGGCTTTCTACTTTCAACTTCAGATAGCAGAATGCCGTTTTACCATGAAAGGGTAGTCATTTATAAAGGGATATTGATGTTAAATGAAAAACTACTGAGACACATTAAAGGGTTTTCTTTTTACCATTTTTTTCCCCCAAGAGCATTAGGGACTTTACTCACGGTGGCTTTCTCACATTGATTTGTAACTTTTAGATCGCAGTAATATTGAGCAGTCAGCGTGTAGGTACTGTAATGGTGTTTTCATTAGTTCCCTTAAAGTCAACACATGTGGAAGACACACATTACATTCAAAATAAAGGTAAAGATTAAAAGATGTTTGTACTGAATCAATAATGAATAGTAATTCATATTCAAAAGCCAACTGACTGTCTCTGTAGCAAAGTCAACATAAAAAGTTAATTACTGTCACACTTGCATATACTCATTACATTGTTTCTGAAACAACGACCTGGCAAGACCCTTTGCGTATAATCTTCTCCATGCACTTACATAATCTGAAAATGTTGGTTGCTGAATGCCAGTAATCCTAATACAATGCAGATAAATGTTGATATCTGATTGACTCTACTTCAAACTCCTAGCTTTAAATGCAACTGTATAACTGCTACCAGAGGGATGCCAAACGTGTGTATGTTTGTCTGCATTTCGTAAATGTTTTCTAAAATATAGAATGAACCTTTGCATTATAGACAGGAGGCACTGTTGGCAGCCATTAGTGAGAAAGATGCAAATATTGCTCTACTGGAGCTGTCCTCCTCAAAGAAGAAGAAGACACAGGAAGAAGTGGCCCAGCTGCGCAGAGAAAAGGACCGCCTTGTACAGCAGCTCAAGCAGCAGGTGTGAGCTTCCCCATCGGTCATACCAATCATTCCAGTTGTTGTGGTCATTGCCTTAAATTCGGGTTATATGGAGTTGCAACTGTAATAAGTCTGTGGTAACTTATTTTGATATTATAAATGTTCACCTTCTGAATGGTACAGTTGTGCATTTTAAATGGTCATAAAGGACTGACATGTTTCTGACTCTTCTGCATAAACAATAGCCACGTTTACATGGACAGTTTTGTTGTCATTCCGATTAAACTATTCCGATTGAAAAATTTGTTCCGTCTGTTTACATGGGGTACATTCTATTTTGATCAGGTGCTCTCAAGTGCTTTAGAATCTTTGATCAAAATAGCCATTGTTGCCTACTTTTCCTTGAGAAGATACAGCAGTCAATCCAAATGACCGTATACATGGGTGTTCATTCGGAATAGGAGCGGATTACACCACCTCTTTCATTCCGATTAAAATTCTGATCGGATCAGGAATTTTCATTCCGATTGAGGTGTTTATATAATTTTTATTCCGATTGAGCCGTTATTCCGTTTCTAATCGGAATAGAAGTGTCAATGCAAACGTGGTTATTGACAATAATGGACTAGTACTGTAAGTGTGTATGCTTTACCTTCTTTCCTCTTCCTTTGTGACTGACATCTGCTTTGGGCAGACTCAAAACCGCATGAAATTAATGGCAGACAGCTATGAAGATGGACACTTGAAAACACAAGCCAACCAAACCAATCACAAGCCATCCCCTGATCAGGTTGGTGTTAGCTGCATAGGATAAGAATGTCACACATGGCAGTTGCACATAATGTAGTTTCCATATGGTGTAAAAGACACTATTTTTTATTTAAACACATACTGGTATGGAACTGGACTGGAACTGGTACTGGAAATGTAATGAGCACCTGACAAAATATGTTGGCAAACACACGGGTCATTGACAAAAGGCTTTTAAAAACGTGTTTTCAAAATAATAATGGACAGAATGCATTTTTTTTGCAAGTTTCAACAAAGCACAGCATTTACAGGTGTTTTAATACATTTTAATACATACCGGTACATTTTTTTTTAAAAGCCCACACTTGTTTGATTTTTTTGGTAAGTATACCTGAGATGGTCTACAGTGCTTAACACATTATTATTTTGTAGTACCTTGGTATTAAAAGTAAGTTATGATGAATAAGCTACTTTATTGTAGAGAACGGGTATTTTGATTTTCCAACATCCAACTTTACATTTAAAATGTGAATAAATACTATACAAATAAAAAAGAATATTGTTTAATATAATAATTAGGTACAACACATTTCTACTATTTCTTGGTTTGAATTAATATTTTACCTCGTTGCACCACCTGACTTTTACTACTATCTCAAATTATACAGGCATCTTCTATACAGGCACCTATAACCTTAACTTTGCCAGCAAGTTAATCCACTCAATGTTCAATACTAGGGCTGTCAAAATAACTGATTAATTTCGATTAATTAATTTGAGAAAAAAATAACTGATTAAAAAATTAGTGCAGATTAATCGATTCCGTATGACCTTTGACCCCGAGACGTTCTAGTCAGTAAAAACTGTAAGTAAACTGTAAGTAGACTGTAAATTGAAGGAGAGAGAAGAAAAACGTGCTGCCTGGATCATTGATTGGAACATTTACTTTTAAAAAACGGCCTGATGGTGTTGATAAAAAATAAAGTGTTGAAAATAAAGTCGTCTGCAGCAAGGAA
This sequence comes from Alosa alosa, assembly GCF_017589495.1. NCBI lineage: Eukaryota > Metazoa > Chordata > Actinopteri > Clupeiformes > Clupeidae > Alosa > Alosa alosa. The sequence goes on from NC_063199.1 coordinate 11,896,884, forward strand.
TTTGCATATCACCGGAGTTCATCAACTCTATAGTAGCACATCAATGCAAAGAAATAAGTGTTGACATTGAGGGCAGTGTTAATTTATTTTCATTGTGTCCCCTATGTTATATCTGTGGCCTGAAATGCCTTGTATGTGCAAAAAAACACACACACACACACACACTTACACGCATTTTTGCGGTGACTTGAAACAGACTTAAAGCAGCACTAAAGAAGATTCGCTCTCGGGGTCCCCCTACAGTTGAGAAGCGCAATAATAAACAAACTAAACATGCGTCTTTTGCAACAAAGTGAACATAACTCTGATAAAGTATTCTGTAGAAGGAATGCACCGACAGCAGTCTATAGAAAGAGATATCTGAATTCCTGTAGCATAGCAGCTCTCTTCCATTTTGATTTCGGGAGGGGGCCAGTGTTCCTACCCAAACACCAAACCTTCTAAGACATGCTCAGAGTAGGGCAGAAGTGCTGTTCGCCCTTTTAAGAGTTTATGTGCTGTCAAAATGATTTTGGAAATGTTATTTTAAGGTAAAAAAAAAACTCTTTAGGGGGCATTTAAAAGATTGGTCATGATATTCACTCTGATATTCACTTCTTTTTACGTCATACTAATATATTTTTTTTATTTTATTTTCCCATGGCCAAACAAAGGATGATGAGGAAGGCATTTGGGCATAACATCATTTTTTGGAAGGGTAAGTATTCCATTTGAGGGCACATTAGTTTTCAATTGTATTTTTGATCTCACTTGCGTAATGCCTCAACATGAACCATGAACATGCTTGTATGAACACAGTCTAATGCATGCATATATAAATTATAGGTTGAAACAATATTTCTGTTCTGTCTTTCCACCAGGTTTGGAGTGAGAACGGCCGTAAGACCATGTCCCACTTTGACGACTTTATCATCGTCTGCCTTCCAGACAAGAGCCTCATCTCCTGTTACGCCTGGCCCTGCTGTCATATCCACTTCTCACCCACCTCGAGAATCTAACTGTATTTATTTGCACAAAATGGAGGAGAGTAGAAAGATCAGTGTCAAAAATCAGTGTTGCTCCACTGTATTCATATAGACCAGTAAAGGGCAACACCCTCCTGACTGTTGCACCCTCTTTGGGATTCAGTTAGGTGAACCATTCAGATAAATATGTGAAGTTCTGAAATGTATCAGGGACGACCTTTCATTACCCTGAAGTAAAATGTGCAGTGTAGTCAAATCAGTATTGAGGTTACCGAGTTTATTTTGACTGGGACTCTGCTGCTCTGATTGGTTGGGTCCATCCTTAACCGCAGTGGCCCAGAGGCCTGAAGCAAGGTACACTTCTCTGTCAGTAGCCAAAGTAAACAAATTCTTAGATTCTACAATAATCAAAACAGCAAATAACAACCGTACAGGTGTCATGGTGTTGTTTTGCATGTCCTACAAGTTTTTACACATTCCCCAGACTCTGGAAAAAATGGTTGTCTCACCTCGACTATAATAGATCCCCTGCTACTTTCTCTCCTTTCATGCAACTCATCCTGTAGCTGTGGGCTTAATTTTCAATGACTAAACATTGGTGCATTTGTTCAAATATAGCATACTTCTTTGAGTGACTTGTGCAATGATTTTTTAAATAGTGTTTTTCCTGTACAGTATGTGATGTTGTGTGAATATGCCATTGATTTGACACAGGACGGGAATGCAGCACTTACTAGGGCTACTTGTTACACAGACAGTGCAACAAAAGTAGCTGTTGCATTTCTAACTGCAACAAAATTACTGAAAGTAATATGATATATTTTGACAACTGTGCCACTTCTTTAGATTTTGAACATATAGCCCTATGTGTATGAGGAGGAAGATGGATGAATTTTCCTTCAAGAACAGGGGCAAAGTAGCCTAGCGCTGCCATCCAACACATTCTCTCTACATTCATTTTGTGGCCTGGACGCCATCTATAAGGACATCTATGTAGACAATTATTACATTGAAATGCAGTACTACATTGAAAGAAATTATATCAACTCAATCATACTGATCATACCAATCATACTGAACCTAGTAAACAAAAAAGCCACGGTCATCTTCTCCAGACGTATTTTCCGCTCAGGTGTTAAACAAATTTATCAAGAGTATCCATAGCCTCTCAGTAAAAACCTGATGTCATTGTAGGATCTATGTGAATCCTCTACAAGCACGTCCATAGTTCTAAGGGTAGCTGGTTTTCAAATGCCAGGTCTCCCTCGTTGTCGTCACCTGAAACACGTTCCATGGCTCAGAGATCACTCTAGTAAAAAATCTACTAGTTGGGTTGATTTTCATCTGGGGGTTCCAGACTATACTCATAACAACTGGCTGGCAGCTTTAGTGTGGTAGTGCCCGCTAGAGGGCAAAGAACTCCAGCATTGAATATCGGCTCTTATCAGCCATGTGTGGAGCTGACTTCAGCCCTGGATATCTGCCTCATGAGATCACATTGCTGGATTGATGTGCTTTCATGAATGGAGAATATCAAAACCAATCTGTCTCCTCATGCTCTGTCTTGAATCAATCTGTCTATCTCCCTCTCTCTCTTTCTCTCTCTCTAAGCCTTCTACCCTCTAGATACTTTTTATCTGTCATGTTTTAAGAGATTTTGGCCCAGTGCTGTATCTTTGTGTGTTGTGAGAGAGTGTAAACTCTTGTAAAACAATGTAAGAGATGTGTGTGAGTGTTTTGACTTTGTAAATATGTACATAAATGTGTCTGACCTGTGTCTTTCATCTGCTCTTACTTGATTTCTGTCTAAACCCAGGGATCCATCAAACTTTCAGAGCAGTACCGTTACATGTTTTCCCCCACTGGAACAACATTAACAGTAACCCCATAATCATTTTGTAGGATTTTTGTTCTTGCAAGTTCAAGTTCAAAATTCAGTTTTTGGGTCTTTAAATCTTCCCATTGCTCAATGTTGTGCCTAAAGCTGAAGGCACCGTAGATAGCCCCTTACCTCATGTGAGTGGACAACACACTCTAATTAACTCCATCTTTACACACAGTTCTTGTGTGTGTGTGTGTGTGTGTGTGCTTGTTTGTTTGAAAATTGGGAACATGTTACAGAACATCAAAACAAACTGTCTAATGTGGAAAAACTTCAATAATGCCCAATAGAACATACAGTTACCAGACTGTCGACTTTGGAATAGTACACAAAAATGGATCATTACATAATCTTATGAATTATACATCATATAAGTATTTCAAGAAAGAGTCTTCTTGTATGGACAATAGTCAACAATAACACTTGCTAGAAAAGACCATCTGGCTAAAACTATCATCGTTACAAATGCACTTTTAAACGGCAGATTTAAAAAAAATTATACAATACTTAATAGGAGCCTTGGAGGTCTTACCAGTTTAAAGCCAAACACGAGGGTGAATCGATGCACAAACGCACATTTATTATTGGTTTATTGCATTTCATACATAGCTTAGGGCGGTTTATTTCTCTTTTCCCAAAATGTCCTCACTCGATAAGGAAAACAAATGACATAAACAAGCAGTTAAAGCCGACACTGAGTGGTTGCAGTCCCTGTTGATGTTTGTGGTGCATTTGTTTCAAACTTGGCCCCAGCATCAGCTTTGTGATGAATACCAGAGGGCACCATTCAACTTGTGTAATAAATAATGTCACGGCGACACTGCAGTTTATTGCAGGACCAAAGCTTGTTAAATTGTTCCCTGTATCTCAGGTTCATATAAGAAACCTTGGAGAATTAAATAGCCTATATACATGACAGCCGTATACACACCTAACAAGACATTGACACAACAATAGTGGTGCCACAGGCAGTAGAACACCTTGAAGCCAACATTCCCCCCAGTGATGTTTCATTTTTTACATAATCTCTCTAGCACCTACGATTGATTGAATTTGAACGTTATGGAGAGCAGATGTTGAACCCTGACACAATAAATTGTATATTTTGACATTCTGAGTTTTAGGTATGGATGTTCATAAAGGTCGGTACTATGAGATCACACAAAATGAAGTTGCATTCATTAACAAAAAAGGAGAATTAAGTATTTTATGAAGTCAAGTCTTTAGTGACGGAAACAAAAGGACCTGACATTATCTGTTGTTGACGCAGTGTAGCTAATCAAACCCAGATGCATGGCACTCGCTCGTCCATTGTGCAAGAGCAAAAGGTATAATAACACCAGCAAGGTTCCCCACAGAAACAATGTTAACTTTTATATGATTAATCTGTGAGAGTGTGGGCATTTTGTCTTTACAAGAGCCGTATTATTTTGCATGCACTTCATCTTGTAAACATAGTAACCACTCACTCTGAAATGGTCCAGGTACCCTGCCTGTCCGCCAACAAAGCCTGAACTTCAGCTGAATGTTTTCGTAAGCTGGTTAATGGAAAACTCCCATTGTTTACATAGTTTGTGATACTGATGGGCTGAGCTTTTTCTATGCTGAATAAGAAAGCGTAGAAAGCGTAGGGCTATCTCACAAAAATAGATGTGTCCATGTATGGTCACTGTGGTGAGTGGTTGGTATACTTAAAGCGATGGCTTTGTTCCCGTAAGATAACACTCTAAATGGTTTAGGAACACTTGACTGAATAGAAACAAAACATTGTTTAAAGACATTTGTAAACATTGCGGTAAGAGATGTTCCATTTTAAAGAAAGTGTTTTGCCTGATCGGATATGTCTCCAAGTGTAACACTAAAACACAGAATTATTTAATTCTGTTCTGTTATAATTTTGTTCAAATACAAAATGCAAAATCAGGGGAGTAACACTTAAAAACAAATTATTCGTTTTTGCCGATTACACTTGGTATGAAAGTTATTTGTATTCATAATTCAAAGTTTAACCATGACCATCCGATTTACTTGCCAGGGATTCCTGAAGTGGATACAATTAGGTCTAGTGTAAACAGGTCTGATCTCAGCTGATGTCTGCTAACCAGAGGGGGAAAAGAGTCAAAAGCCAAAACCTAACAATGCATTTCAGATGTAGAAGCTGTTTAATGATAGGAAACAGGAAAGCTGTCCACCATCTGAATTTTATTGCACACGTGCAGAAATGCACACATTCACGTGCATGTAATCATTCACACATCTGAGATTAAATATGCTGACACCCCAAGTGTGTGGTAAGATTGATATTTTCTAAGACTACGTTTGAATTAAATTTACTTTTAATGCAATTAATTTGTCAATTATTGCACAAATAATTAACATTCTATCATAATAATCATATTTTATAATATGCTGATAATGGTTAAGCATCACATTCTTTAGATTTAGGCCATATCTCTTTCTGGTTGTAATAAAAACCAGCCCACGTGCATCTCAGATGGACTCCCAGCAGCTAGACAGGAGGTTGTCCTCCAGTCTCTGCCTTCTCCCTCTCCCCTTATCCTCCCTGTGAGTCTCCCTCCCTCACAAACACTGGCCGAGCTCACCTCACGGCATAACCTCTCCGGCACCATGAGACTGGTGGTGCTCTGTCTGTGGTGGGGCTTCCTAGCGCTCGTCAGGAGTGAGAAGTGCGGCGAGGCGACAGATGAGGATTCCTTGTGGGCGAGGATACAGCCTGCAGGGCAATGCGAGGGGGACGAGGACGCTTGTCCGTACCAAATCGTCTTGCCACCCTTGTCCATACAGCTGCCCAGAGAGTTCAGGGATCTGGAACGGATGACCCGGGAGCTGCTGCGCCTGAAGGAGACGGTCAGGCAGCTGAGGAGGTGCTGCCTTGGGAGCTCATCAGAGAGGGGAGAGCAGCAGCACCACCAGCCAGCACACACTGCGGGAGAGGAGGACAAAGACACTCCTGCCCACTCCATGGACACAAGGGAATGCACACAAGAAGCTGGGGATACTCAAAGGAAAACAAGCACTCTTCAGCCTCGCAGGGACGGATTGGACACGGATAAAAAGATGGACAGCATCAGCAGAGATATGGAATTAAGACCCACAACCACTTTAAGGAGGGTAGAGGAGAGCAGAGTGAAGACACCTCCTGTCAAGGACGCAAGTGTGGGAAATAAAACTGGACCGAGGCAGGCAAAGCCACTCACTAAGGTGAAAAACATTACTGCATGGAACCCTTCCATTGTAAGAGGAGGGCTGAAAGTGATCAAGGTAAGTGAACTGACCCCTCCGTATTTGGATACTGGTGCGGTAACAAAGCCAGCACCTCTTCCTACAGATCAAAGTGGATTCCCAGAGGAATTAAACCCATTCACAGTCACTAGGCCAGTGATCACTGCCAGCAAGGAGAGGAAAGAGTTAAAACACATACCTAAAGTGACTGATGCTGTTCTCATAAAGACTAACACTGAGATGGAGGGTACTGTGCTCAACATAAACAGTCTGGTGGACAGTGGCAGTGAAATAATTACCTCAAGCCCACTCATTGAACAGAATAGGGAAACAAGTGATGTGAATGAGCACAAAGTCCCTGTCAGTCTAGATAACACTGGCACTGATAGTTCAGAGGAGGACCTGATTACCTTACTGACTTTGAATGACTCCAGCGAGCAGAAATTGGAAGAACTCACTATGGGGAGAACAAACAGGAATGACACAGAAATTATGAGTCCACTGACATTAGATGAAGATGATGGGAAGGATGAAGTCAAGGATTTGAACCTGAAACAACAAATAAAAATGGACTCTAGTATGAAAATATCCACTCCATCAATTACGCATCTTTCAGGAAATACCAATAAAGAAAAGAGTTTGAATACATTGACTGGTGACAGCATTAGAAATACAAGCGGCCAAATAACACCAAATGAATCATCTTCAAAATGCAGTGAAAGAGGGCATACAAGCCCAGACACTATAGCCAATAAAAAAAACAGCAAAAACACTAACCCTTCACCAAGCACACACACAGATGTGGGGAAGAGTGCAAACCCAGCTGACAAAGACAGAGGTAAAGACGGCCTGAATCCAAATAGCAGGGATGAACGTCTACCTCCTTCAGAAAGGGTAGTAAAGGGAGACACTGAGTTAAAAAATCTGAACTCACCTCTTGAAAAGAAAGTTGATCTAAATTCAAGCCGATTAACTATTTCAAACGTAAGCATGTCAAAAGTGTCAGGTTCAGTGTCTATTAAAAGTACTGACAGCAACAGAAGGTTAAAATCCACTCTAGCCCCTATAATTAAAAGTGATAATGTGGGTGAGGAAAGAGGGTTTGACAATACTCATGTTGAAGACAATGAGAAGCAGATTACAGAGACGCTTAACACAGCATTGAACCTTGACCAAAAACCATTAATTCTGGGACACATCAAGTCATCCGACAAGGAGAATAAATCAGTTTTGGACAGAAATGAAAACATCACAAGATCACCTTCATTGAACACAGCGATCTTGAAACACATGAAATATAATACTTCTGGAAAGAAGATAAATCAAAGTAATGTAGGCAGCGAGATGAGTAGCGTCTTGTCTGGAGAGATAAATCAAGACACTGATAAAATTGAAATCATCTCTGATGATATAACACAGACGGATCCTGTAGACACTTTAAAGAGAACATTAAAACCTCATAACCAAACATTTCATAACAACCAAAAACAATTAATCAATAACAAAACAATCAATCATAACAAAACAAATACGCCAAGACCATTTACTCAGGACAGACCTGTTGGAGTCACCAGAGGAGAAAAGCGGATAAATCCTGTTTCGGCAGACAATAAAAGAACTGGTATGAAGATCAAAGAGTTAAACCCAGTAGGTGTCCAGATAACTCAAAAGGCTGATGGTGTAAAACAGCCAATCCCTCACACAGAAGATAATATGGAAAACGCCAAAGGGCAAAACAAGCCACAACATCCTTCAGGTAACAGGCCAGAGAGTGGCAACAGAGACAAAGCATCAAACCCACTTACTGGCACTAGCGGAGGGAAGCAGTCAACTTCTCCTGTTGACAAGGGCAAAAAGGACAGTCATCTTACGGGCCGTGAACAGCCATGGAGAACCAAGAGACCCATCACTCAGAAAAGACCTGTAAACAACACCAAGGCATGGAAAAAAACGCTCCTTAGTACAGACACAAAGAAGAATTCAAACACATCCTCAGATGACAACACTAACAAAACCAATATGATGAAAACAAGCAATTTACAAACTGTGGACAAATCTGTGGCCACCACAGAAGAAAAGCAGATCAATCCTGTTTCAGCAGATAATGAAAGAACTGGTATTAAGGTAACAGGGTTGAACCCTGCAGCTGTCCAGATAACACAAAAGGCTGGTGGTATAAAACAACGAATCCCTCACACAGGAGATAATACGGACACTACTGAAGGTCAAAACAAACCACAACACCCTTCAGGTAACAGGCCAGAAAGTGGCAACAGAGACAAAGCATCAAACCCACTCATTGGCACTGGTGGAGAGAAGCAGTCAACTTCTCCTGTTGACAAGGGCATTAAGGACAGTCATCTTACGGGCCGTGAACAGCCATGGAGAACCAAGAGACCCATCACTCAGGAAAGACCTGTAAACAACACCAAGGCATGGATAAAACCATTCCTTAGTACAGACACAGAAGAGAAGACAAACACATCCTCAGAAGACAACATTAACAAAACCAATATGATGAAAACAAGCAATCTACAAACTGTGGACAAATCTGTGGCCACCACAGAAGAAAAGCAGATCAATCCTGCTTCAGCAGATAATGAAAGAACTGGTATTAAGGTAACAGGGTTGAACCCTGCAGCTATGCAGATACCCCAAAAGGCTGGTGGTATAAAACAGCCAATCTTGCACACAGGAGATAATATTGACAATAACAAAGGGCAAAAACAACCTCCTTCAGGTAACAGGCCTGAGGGCAGCAAAAGTGACAAAGCATCAAACCCACTCACTGCAGTCACTAGCAGTGGTGAAGGGAAGCAGTCAACTTCTCCTGTTGACAAGGGCAACATTAACAAAACCAATATGATGAAAACAAGCCATTTTCAATCTGTGAACAAATCGATGGACATTGGAAATAGGACGAGAGAACCAGTGTCTGAGGTAAAGGCCACCAGTGGAGAAAAAGCAGATGAATCCTGTTTCAGCAGAAAATGAAAAAACTGGTTTTCAGATAACAGAGTTGAACCCAGTAACTGTCCAGATAGTCCAAAAGGTTGATGGTATGACACAGTCAATCCCGCACACAGAAGACAACATTAACAATAACAAAGGTCAAAACAAGCCACAACACCCTTCAGGTAACAGGCTAGTGGGCGGCAACAGAGACAAAGCATCAAACCCACTCACTGGCTCTGGTGGAGGGAAGCAGTCAACTTCTCCTGTTGACAAGGGCAAAACGGACATTAATCTTGAGAGCCGTGAACAGCCATGGAGAACCAAGAGACCCATCACTCAGAACAGACCTGTAAACAACACCAAGACATGGATAAAACCACTCCTTAGTACAGACACAGAGGAGAAGACAAACACATCCTCAGAAGACAACATTAACAAAACCAATATGATGAAAACAAGCAATCTACAAACTGTGGACAGATCTGTGGCCACCACAGAAGAAAAGCAGATCAATCCTGCTTCAGCAGATAATGAAAGAACTGGTATTAAGGTAACAGGGTTGAACCCTGCAGCTGTCCAGATAGCCCAAAAGGCTGGTGGTATAAAACAACCAATCTTGCACACAGGAGATAATACAGACAATACTGAAGGGCAAAACAAGCCACAACACCCTTCAGGTGACAGACCAGAGAGTGGCAACAGAGACAAAGCATCAAACCCACTCATTGGCTCTGGTGGAGAGAAGCAGGCAACCTCTGTTGACAAGGACAAAAAGGACAGTCATCTTATGGGCCGTGAACAGCCATGGAGAACCAAGAGACCCATCACTCAGGACAGACCTGTAAACAGCACCAATGCATGGATAAAACCGCTCCTTAGTACAGATACAGAGGAGAAGACAAACACATCCTCAGAAGACAACATTAACAAAACCAATATAATGAAAACAAGCAATTTACAGACTGTGGACAAATCTGTGGGCATCGGAAATAGGACGAGGAAAGTTGCTCCAACGATTAAGTCCACCAGTGGAGAAAAGCAGATGGATCCTGTTTCCACAGACAATGAAAAAACTAGTATTAAGGTAACAGAGTTGAACCCAGTAGCTGTCCAGATAACCCAAAATGCTGATGGTATGACACAGCCAATTCCACATGGAGAAGATAATATTAACAATAACAAATGGCAAAACAAGCTACAAAACCCTTCAGGAAAAAAGGCTGATGGCAGCAACATAGATGAGAAACCAAACCCACTCTCTGGCACTGGTGGGGGGAGGCAGTCGAGTGTGCCTTCTGTTGACAGAGGCAAACATGACAGTCATCTTATGAGCCATGAACAGTCATGGGGAGCTAAAAGCAAAAATACTCATGGGATGAACCCATTACAGACTATAGGACAAAGTGACAACAGTAATAGGGTAAAGGAAGAACTAAAACCTCACCAAATGGATGAATTATCAGAACATCTTTCAGAAGGAAATAACCAGAACACTGAGAAGAACCTGACAACACACCTCTCTCTGGAAGGAACTGCTGACAATGTCAGAGTGGTCAAGGCAAAAGACTCCAACTCAGATGATTTGAGAAGCAAGAGTTTAGGGAAACAGTCGTATCGTCTCTCAGAGAACAGAACAGATGAAGAAAGAGGGACAAATGAGTCAAACACATCTATGAGACAAAAAGTTAATATCAGTAGACTGAAGAAGCTAATTCCATTCAACCTGAATAAAAACCAAACCAAAGAGAGGCAACCAAACATCATGAAACAAGAGTCTGCTGTTGTCATTAATGGTAGGAGGAGGAAACAGGACCCAGTCCCTCTTGACAAGGTAACAACAGGAGGAGAATCACACATAATACCAGGCAGTAATAACAACAGTCAAATGACGGACCTGAGGCCACCTAAATATGTAGAAGTGACCAAGTACACAGATGAGGTGAGGGGGTCCAAATCTCTCACCGTGGAGGGGATACAGGAGAACTACCAGATATCATCACAGCCTGAAAGCAACAATGGAACTGCCAAACCAGGTAAGGAACATTTCCATAGTCTCCTTTTGCAACAAATATTCTTCATGCTTTAATCTGACATGAAAGCTTCATTACAGACAAGAAAACAGTTGGAATTATTAACTTGATAACTCTTGTGACAGTTACTGACACAGTAGGCTTTTATTAGCAAGATAATCTCTTGTCCCACAAAACAAATTTGTGACACACATGGGGATACACAGGGACAAAAGACAAACTATTATGGATGGGGAATGAGTGTGACACAGACGGTGCAGGCAGTGTTTAAAGCTGTGCTCACTTATCCTTTGCCTCAACCTTGGAGTGTGCCAAACTATTTTCAAAACAATGATCAATAGTGATGAGGACAGGGGATATGAATCTCTGTTGTCATCTGAGAAACAGATGTTATGGTTTCAAAAATTTTCAGGAAGGGTGGAGGAGGCTGTTAGTCAGGCAGTTTTAAATTAGTTTCACACTACCCTCTTAACCCTTTCATGTCTCAGTTGTATTGGAAGAAGAGAGTTCTTGAAGTGATTTGAATTGTTTGATGTGAATTGTTTAACAATTTATCTACATTTGCATGTTAAAAATGTTTACTTTACAGAATAATTTAAAATATGTTGGTTTGATAATTCTGTGAATATCTCACCAGCTCAAGATTGCTCTGATTACACTGCACGGGAACCAAGGAAAAATGGTATTTTCATTGTGAGACCTGACCTGAAAAACAATTCCTTCCCTGTGCTCTGTGAGATGGAGTCTTATGGTGGGGGCTGGACTTTACTTCAGCGACGCTATGATGGGAGTATCAGTTTCAATCGATCCTGGAATGAATACAAAAGGGGCTTTGGACAATTGGATGGTGAATTTTGGCTAGGGAATGACCTGATTCACCTGCTTACTAAAGGTAAAGAGATGGCCCTACGTATTCAGCTGGAAGACATTGAAGGTCTTAAAGCACATGCAACTTATGACCGTTTTTCAGTGGCTAGTGAACTTGAGCGCTATCGCCTGACTGTGGGACACTACTCTGGTACAGCAGGGGATGCTCTAAACTTCAGCCAGATATTTAACCATAACCAGAAGTTCTTCACCACTCCCGATAGAGACAATGACCAATACCCCTCTGGAAACTGTGGGGCCTACTATGGCTCTGGTTGGTGGTTTGACTCTTGTATGTCAGCAAATTTAAATGGTAAATACTACCAAACACGATATAAGGGGGTTCGTAATGGTATATATTGGGGAACATGGCCCAACATCTCCACAGAGTATTATCCAACTAATTACAGACACGCATTTAAAACTGTGACGATGATGATAAGACCCAGTAGCTACAATCCATAAGTATACAGAATTCTGATAAATCAGATAATAATATAAGGAGAAAATGGAATGTGAAAGATGTAGAACTGCTACATAACACTGACAATATATTTACAGCTTGTGACAAACCTGGCATGTCTCAATAACTAATTTGATTGTTAGTGCTGCATTTATTTAAGGTACGTATGACTAACAATGACAGATCAATGAGCAACTATTTTGCATTACATTTTTTTACATTATGTAAGGTCTGCATAGTAATTTTGTTCTTCCACGCGGCTCATGGCAAAACCCCTCTTTGGTTGTATATCCACTTGCAAAATAACCATGTCTAAGCTAAATAACATAAAAACAACAATTTGGTGATCTTTAGGATTTATTATAAGTTCTACAGTGATCAAGGTTTTCTGACATTACAGGTGTGTTTCAAGGTGATTTAATTAAGTGTTTGTTCTTTTGTAGAGGGAATATAAAATTTGTTTAAATGTAAATAAATGTCTGACAGCGATCAGTGAAGCTGCCTAAACCAGCAGAACTGTAAACAATTCTGGTTGATGCACATTAGTTGAAAATCAGAAACAATAAAAATGTTTTTGGTGCTCACATGGGTTAAATTACAAAACTTACAGACTTGTCTTTTTTTCTGCGTTGCACAATTGCACACAGGGCAAGAGTACAACCTACTGGTGGAGACAAGGTATAGCAAACATTCTGTGGTAATGACACATTTTATTTAGGTTACAATGCACGAAACATACATTTCATAAATAAGGCTATAGTTTAAGATCAACCAGTCTCCCAGATGTCTACAAGACATTATTAAATATCTTTACTTCAGTAAATGTAAACCAAATGCCAGTCTTAAATGCATAAAACACACAGCAGTGGGACACATCGAAGCATTACTGCATGTCAAAGTTTTAGGAGTCGACATAATTAAAAAATTATAAGACCAGTGTCAAGCAGTGGTTTACAGCCTTCCCTCAAGTCACACTCCCACTGCAGTGAATAGAAATCAAGACAATGCATCCAGCCACCGCAGCATATGACACAGCAGTGCAGCCATGACAGGAGCTGGAAGACATGGGCAGATCTGCACATGTGCAGCATAAAGCATGTGTGTGTATCCTTTGTGTATGTTAAAACATACGCTGCCCTACAGCACGCACATAACGTTTCAGACTGAATCCAAAATGTTGAGTCTGCTCACTACGTACAATCCCTAATGAATCATGCCAAGCCATGTCTCTTTTTCATCACTTTTGGTCTCTTTGGTCAAAAAGGCCTACTATGCTGCTGAGAGGATGAAATGTAATGTTTGAACATAGACAGTTCAAGTCAACAGCAGAAAACCTGTGATTTCAGCTGTGATTTCACTTACTGTAGCTAAAAAACAAGTTTTCAGTCTCTTCTGAAATGAAATACATTGTAGCCAAGTTCCACCATGGCCCCAATCATGAGTGCCCAGAGAGGGACGAGTACAAAACTCAAGAATATGTTTGTTAGATTCTCAAGTCTGGCACAAAGTGTCAGACAAAAGGCCAATTTTAGAAGCATGGCCACCAGGTACCAAATCCTCTTCTTCAGGTCCTGGGTAGCATTGTGTGGATCAAAACCTGGCTTGCAGCGGCCCACCATTTTAACAATGATCATCAGGAGGAGAATAGTGTCAAATGTCCACACAGGAAGAAATATGAGAAACCAGTTCCAGTGGATTTTCTCATCGAGCTTCAGCACCAGCATGATGAGGAAGGCCAGTGTAAATATCCACGTCAGGAACACCCTCTGTGCTAGAGACATTTTTGGGTCAGGCTGCTGACAACTTCAGGGAACGTTGGCAAGATGTGCCTGCCTGCAATGAAACATTATGTTATCAAACAGTCAATGGAGTCAAAGAAGGTCACTATGTTTAGGGTCGTTTAAAGACAATATTACTGTAAAGAGACAACTAGTAGGCTACACAGATCTATCTATCATATATGTGAACTGTATCTAGATTAGTCAGATGAAGATAACATTAGTATTATATGTGCTAACTGTACCTGACGATGGCTGCTAGACTAGCCTAACATAAACATTGATGTTGCCTGAAGTTAGTAAAGTGTTGTTTGCTAACGTTAGAGCTTTTCAAATTCTGTAGCCTTGACAACACAAGGCTCTCAGGAAATGAGCCTGAACCCTTCCAGCAACGTTACATAATTGTAAATACATCAATATCTGCGAGGATTCATTCATTTAACAAGCCATCATGTAACACACACAAACGTCGTGTTTAGCCGTCTGCTAGCTCACAATGAATTCAGCTAGTTACCTAACGTTACTCACATCAGCTGGAGTCGCCTTACACGGAAGTCAGCGAGTTCTTTCTTGTCTTCGATATCTTGTGGGTGAAAGTATTGTTGTGCGATATTAAAACGAGCAAATGCTCACATATAATGCCATGTAATACTGCGTACAGCAGACTTACTGCAGCTAGCTTGCTATGCTAAGTCCAGTTGAGTGTTCCAAATTCCATGTTCCTGCGTCATCGTGGGCGTATATCGAGCGGTCATCGCTGCCATTTGAATGTTGTATCTGGTTGTAATTTAGTTTGATTGTATTTTTATTCAAAGATTCTCATTTGACCAGCACAATGTCAAATGGCAAAATTGTGATTTAAGAAAAAAATAATCACCACAACCATATTGTAGATCCCATCATGGAAGACTTCATTCTACATTGTTTTACTTTGTGGCCACAGTATTGTAAAGCATAGAAATCTTTGCAACACTCAACGAAACAGTCACCCCACTGTGTGATAAAAAAAAAAAAAACAGTAGGCAATTGAATGCAAGACATCATCATCCTAAACATTGTTCAGGTAGTGATGACTTCTCAACAAGTGCCAACTCTACATGGTTTGACTTTCATGTCACACTTGTTTTAAGAAGACAATAAAACAGTTTAAATAGGTCTTAGTAGGAAAGCAAAGTATCCACAGAAAATATACTGTATAGGCTAACTTAAGATGAACTTTTGAATATCCACTTTACTGTCTTGTGAAATGTCCCTTCCACAGTTTGTCACAAGGTCTGTCAGTGCCAGTTTGTTTGTGTAACATCTTTTTCATTCATCATCCTCATCCTCTGAGGATTTTTGGCTCCAGTTCAGCAAAGGCTTGCGATCAGTTGGAACAAAGGGTTCAATCCGCTGCCATCGACTAGGTGGCCAGATTATATGAGATGCCCTGCCATGAAGGAGCCCCCGGGAAACCTGTGATGAATTTTTTTTTTTTTTTTATTGATCAACATTGAGCCATGATGGGGAGAGAAACATCAGTGGAGCAGGGGTGTTTGTATTGTAACTGACTTGATATACATTATTTATGGAAGGAAACACTTACTGGTCCAAAACTGTTGCTGTCAAAACTGTGTCCATGATGATCTCCCTCTATCCATAGATGTCCATCAGGAACCCTTACATAACGATTTTTATATCCTAGAGTTCTGGAGGAATCAAATTTTGGGGCACAATGTGAAAATTACAGTGTCATGAATGATGAACTTACTTGTTGATTTTGATTTATGTGTTTCAGAACACTATAATATGTGTTTTAGAATGCTGTTTCTGATGTTATGATTAGCTTTTTACTCATCTAAGCTGAGAGGGGCTATTGTTAAACTCAAAGTTTTTTTTTTAATTCTCAAAATGGAGCACATTTCTCTTATGATAATTACACACATACACATATGTTTTTTATTGTGCAGGTCTGCCCAATATACATGTCTCAATACAATACACCCACTCAAATGTTAAGGGACGAGCAACCTATTAGAAATTAGGAGGAGCATAGTATACGTGAGTGCTTGGTTATTTCTACATTAGCACTAGACTAACTACAGGACTGTGAGGAATTAGGAGTGTTGCACTGCTCTGAATGTATGTTCAGTACTTATTTTCAGTGTACTGATTTTGAGTTAGAAGTTATGACCCCATTATGTTAAAGGTATCGAATGCATTCTTCCCCCTGGACATGGTACATGCTGATTTGTTTACATATCGGCAAAGATACTCTCTAAAGAGCCATGTCGATTGACAAGGTAATATTACACCATTTCATACAGATATTATATTGCATCATTGCCGTAAAGATATATGTGATTTTCCGGGTTGGAGGAGAGCGAAGTTGCAAGACTGGTTCTCCATGGGTAAGATATGGCTGGGAAGGTGTGCCATTCTCCCTATTACACGTTAGTTTAGCATCAAAATGACTTTAAAACTGTTATATTAAGGCAAAAAATGGCAAAGGATGCCTTTAATTTGATGCGAGATTGCCTACCAGTCACACTTACTTAATGAAGTCTCCCTCTAAGGCAATGACCCTCTTGATGATTTTCTGCTGAGGGTTTTTAGGAGACCTGACAAAAAAGGACAAAAAGTTGGGTAGCTGTCCAAACAAAGATAAGCAAGAGATTATTTCTGGACTCCTCGGTATGTGCCTGCATCCCATTCTTATAAATGAAAGGCATCAGAATAAATCAGTTACTTACACAACAGAGACAACATCCCCACGCTGCACCCTGTAATTTCTTACACTCCAACGATTCAGAAGTACAACATCAGATGAATGACCTCCTTCTGGGTTCAAGGAGGGCTGAACAAATGACAAATGGAACTTTAATAGCAAATGGCCCATGTATTTGATTTTGAGCAAATTTTACACAAAAAAACATTAATTTATGGCATAACACAAAACAATATTTTCTAGCAAAACTGTATTAGACTGGAAACCTCACATACTTTTTAACTTTCACAATGTCTAAAGACATGCCCAAATATTTTAGTTTTGAACAAAAAAAGTCAATAAATTTGCCGTCTATCACTGTCACTATTATGCTGCTTTCAACGTGTTGGTCATGTTGGTTGCTCCCAATAACATTGACTGCACCCAACCGTCAAGCCTTCTATATTGCTCTAAGTAATTTAACAGCTGCACCATATGTCCTAGTGTAGGCATAAGAGGGACACAGAGGCTTAAAATACACTAATACATTGGTAATGCATTTGGACAACAAACACAGGCAGTGACATATATTAATACATGTATTAGGCCTAAGTAATAAAGCCTCTCACCTGCATGGACGCTCCATCCACACGTGCTACATAGGCAAGACGATCAAGAACAGTGACTGTCACAGGTACAGCCACAAAGAAGCCACTAACAAAAGCCTTCAAATATTTCCGACCAAATCTTGTCTGCTGAGCCATCACCTGTGGAAAGGGGATACAAGAACAAAATGAAGCTGCATATTAAGCTGGGGCAGCTGTGGCCTACTGGTTAGCACTTGGGACTTGTAATCCGAGGGTTGCAGGTTCGAACCCCAACCATAGGCACGGCTGAAGTGGCCTTGAGCAAGGCACTTAACCCCTCACTGCTCCCCGAGCGCTGCTGTTGTTGCAGGCAGCTCTCAGTGCCGGGATTAGTGTTCAGTATTCTTCACCTCACTGTGTGCTGAGTGTGTTTCACTAATTCACGGATTGGGATAAATGCAGAGACCAAATTTCCCTCACGGGATCAAAAGAGTATATATACTTATACTTATTATTTCTATATGATAGAAATTATTTTCTAGCACAGAATTTGGAGGATAACATCTTCCTTTCCATATGAATTACAATTCATAATGTGCCAACTCACTACACAAGAGATCAAAACCGCCTGTGCAATGCGCAACATGCTCTTTTGAGACTTATCTTGTTGGATACTCTCCAAATTAGTGTCATCTCTATTCTTCATGTAGCCTAGTCCAATATTTGTCCATGGATTAAACCTATGTTAGTGTTTATGTTATTATGTTGATGAGTATGTTAATGACTAGAGTTCATCATCATCGTGCTTCTATGACCTCCCATACCCTTTCTTAAGTGCTGCCTCAACTGTGATACAGTGCAGCTACTGTTAGAGAAACACAACTTTTGAGGAAATCAGGTTGCCGTCTACCTCAGTTAGATATGAGGGAGCTCTCCAACATTATTTCTACCAAGAGCTACTTCGACAAAGTTAACATGGCCAAGAGCTAGTAGTGTATGTTAGTGTAATCACATAGCTGATCTCTACCCAAACAATTAGCTTGGTATGCGTTTTAAGAATCCTTTTAACTCTTAACCTTCTCTAACCTTGTAGACTGAATTGGGGGGTTTTGAACCTTGAACCTTTTGGAGAGCTACCACCAGAGCCCGTCTAATTAGACATTCTCCGGAGCTACTCAAAAACAGGTGGGAAGGTGCTGATAGGATAGCTCTCAGGTAGCCTACCTGTTGGAGTCAGACCCCTTGGATTGGGGGTCTGAGTTGGATTCTTATACCATAGTGTTGTACCATAGTGGTTTTAACCCTGCTAGGTTACTATGGGGGTGGTTAGCGATAGGTTCCCTGGCCAGTTAACGTTACGTCCCCCACGTTTCTCCATTCATTGGAATTGATTGACCGGTTTCTCACTTTTTCATGGCAAGCGCGCAGGTGGATACTTGATTGCTAAAAGTTACTCTGACTAAATAGCGTTAGTTCGCTAATGTTAAACTCGATGTTTAATCTAAGCAGTGATCTCGAGTAAAAATAATGATTACTTTTCCAGGCTAAGCTAATTATCCTAACAGGCAAACGTTACACAGTAGTCTATGCTAGCGGTACGTCGATGTCGCGGTTCTGTCTAGCAATGCATTCACATCATGATAACACTTTAGTCCCGCATCAATACATCGTGACTGTGATATCTATTGTCAAAAGCTCACTTGACAAGTACTCCGATTTCTGTCAATGCTAATCTGCTAGTCTACTCACCTAGCGAGAGATTCGCTGGTCCGTCTCGCACCGAGTGCATTTCCAGGTCCTAGAGGACATCAGCTTCTGTAATGCTATGTTGTGCAACGTGCCTGTACAGTCGGGGTCATGTGATGTATGGAAGTTTGAATGGCATGCAGATGACCTAAATATGTTTTTAGGCTTTGTCCAAAACGGAACTTGCAGATTCAAATCTCAGATCAACAAATCAAATCAAATACATATTTAATGTCATTACTGTGCCACAATTGTGTGTCCATAGCCTACAGATTTACCTATTTGAAACATTTCAAAATAAATGTTGCATTTGCATTTTAAATTTTGCATTTGCGTTTTGCATTTCAAAATAAAACTTGGAGTATATGCTTATTGTTAGCAGACGCTTTTGTCCAAAGCAAATGTAGGCCTAAGTGCTTTGGTTATACTACATTTAGCTGCAAGGGAAGATATCAAGTCTGTTAAACGTTAGGAGACACTATGAAAGCATTTTAAACACTCTTGTTTGTGTTGGTATGTAATTTGAACAGAACAGGCTAAATAAAAATGTACAAACATGTAACTGTAATATTTTATTGCAGTACATTAGGACCACTGAAGCGCAGCTGACATGTCGACATTAATCTTCCACACCCCAGGTGTAAAGTATGTGTAGGGCTTTATACTGCCCCCAGTGGCAAAATCTTACATCGAGTATGTTTACATGGAGTTTGGATAGCGGCCAAATGTCATTGATGGTTATAGCAGTCAACTCAATGTCTTGCCTGCTTTTTCAAGATAAATACATTCCATTCCATACCCCAGTATGAAGTATGATATACTTTTTTAAACACTTCATTCTTTTTTGCAAATAACTGGTAACCAGTTAAGTTAAATTTGAAAACAACATTGATCATGATCAAAAACATGATCCCAAATCAGCTCCATTATAAAAAGCCATTTCCTCAACAGAGCCATGTGGGAGGGATGTTTCCAAACAACGTTAATTTGCCATTATCAAAGACACCCTCACAGAACCACAGCAATTATATTGTAATACTGTATATTGCTTAATGCTTTACATACATGCCACATGCTGCCAGAATATGCTTCTGCAAACTGCACATGAAGTACATCATCATTGAGCACAACTGACACATTCTACTGAAGCAGCTCTAAATACTGTACTTGCAGCGCTTAAAACGTCTGTGCGTCTCTTTGGCACGCCAGCAATCCATACAGAACCATTACATGGCACAATGAAGACTAGTACACATTACACAGTTTCAGCCATAGCTTTAGTTCAGGGCATGTATATGTAGACATAGGCATCATATGAAAGTTCCCACTGAAAAGAGAGATGCAGTATTTCTTTGTAACAAAATGTGCTTTATGAAGTACTCACCAAGAATGTTTTATAGGGTGATGTTTTGGTCAGGCAGTGTAAGCCTCAAATAGTGCAATGTGAAAGTTTTTCAGTTTCCTTTCAAAAACCCAAAGCATTTAGCTTGTGAAAATCATTACAAGTTACACTCAGCACATGCCTTGTTTTAATTCCACTACAGGATTACAAAAAAGTAGAGTTTTATAAACTGTGTAATGAGCGCAAGGCTGAGAAAGTCAAGAAATTCACAAACACAAGTCTAAAAATATTGAAGACTCATTAAATATACTGTTTAGGTTTTAGCACCTTTCAGCAGTTCAGAAAAGCATTGAATGGGTTGCAGGACTAGCTGCATAGTGTGACCTTTGTGTAAGGCCACAGTACTATTGGTAACTATACTGTACATCAGTATCATAATTATTAAACATCTATCAAAAATACATATGATTGACTAAAGCTGAAGTATTCTAAATGCAATGTGGACCTGCCAGATGTGTACATTTTGCAGTAAACTATTTGCCCTTTTTAAAATCAGATAATGTTATTCAGTGTGTTAAATCTCTTAATGGCTCCTAAAAATATTAAGAAAGTTTGAACCCAATCTGTGAAAGGGTACAAATATGGCACACCAGTCAGGTATAGTGTGTGCTTGTATCACCCATGCTCCTTAGGACCATTTACAATTTACAATGTGAATCTCCCGTGATGCAGTGGTACTGTTATAGCTGTGAGACCTTGCGGGGTACAGTCCGTTGGCGTGGTTCCGAGTGTAATCTGTGGCTGCGGTTTAGATGTGGTTTGGGAGGCAGGCCAGAGGGATCGGCGCTGGGGGGGACAGAGAGGCTGTGAGGCAGCGGTGTGGCCCGGCGGAGGTTGTTCCGTTCATACACGCTGTAGGGAGGAGGCGTCTTGCTGCCCCGCCGCACCATGGGCTCCTCCAGAGTGGGGACAGGCACAGGGAGAGGCACTGGAGAGTCACTAAGGGCAGGGTCCATGCCACAGGTCTCCGACACACTGCAGCGGCTCAGGGAAGAGATGCCACTGCTACAGCTGCCAGAGCGAGCTGGGGAGTTGAGCACCAAGCCACCAGGAGGCAAGCAGTCTATGGGG